>NC_091461.1:124940864-125190864 GCF_027789765.1 Dendropsophus ebraccatus | reverse complement strand
CATCTCACCCGCTGCCTCATCTCGCCTCCTGCCTCATCTCGCCTCCTGCCTCATCTCGCCTCCTGCCTCATCTTGCCCGCTGCCTCATCTCACCCGCCGCCTTATCTCGCCCGCCGCCTCATCTCGCCCACCGCCTCATCTCGCCTCCTGCCTCATCTCGCCCGCTGCCTCATCTCGCCCGCTGCCTCATCTCACCCACCGCCTTATCTCGCCCGCCGCCTCATCTCGCCCGCCGCCTCATCTCACCCACCGCCTCATCTCACCCACCACCTCATCTTACCCACCGCCTTATCTCGCCCGCCGCCTCATCTCACCCACCGCCTCATCTTACCCACCGCCTCATCTTACCCACCGCCTCATCTCACCCGCTGCCTCATCTCGCCCCCCGCCTCATCTCACCCGCCGCCTCATCTCGTCCCCCGCCTCATCTCACCCGCCGCCTCATCTCGCCCCCCGCCTCATCTTGCTGCCATCTTATCTCGCCCGCCGCCTCATCTCGCCCCCCGCCTCATCTTGCCCGCCATCTTATCTCGCCCGCCGCCTCATCTCACCCGCCGCCTCATCTCGCCCGCCGCCTCATCTCACCCGCCGCTTCATCTCCCCCATCCAGTTTGGCCCTTTCATTACATCTTGGGGCCGTTCTGTTACATATGTTCTGACCTGTATGCCAAGAATGGCGCCAGTGACCGCCCTACAGAGGAGATGGTGCCGCTCGCTGCCAAGTTTCGGGAGGAGGAAGGTTTGCGGTGATGCTTAATGCTGCCTTGTACAGATCCTGGAGCGGGGGGATGGCCGTCAGATGGGCAGCCACATAGATTAGATTCATTCTGTAGATATAAAGGGGATAGCGTCTGGCATCTTCCTCTCGTCCACAGGCTGACACTCTCCTCCCACTATGGATTAGGAAGTTTATTATCGGCTCCTTTGTATTCTGCCCACCTCTCTCGGACCATCCAGACGATTTCATTTTTCTTTGCTGTCGCGGTGCACGCTCCCGCTGTCTGCTCAGTCCCTTATTGTCCTCTCCTCCTATTCTCGCCATGTCTGAGATGGTTGAGGCATTGTTGGTGCGGTATAAATAAGAATATACAGCCATAAAGCGGGGGAAGCTGCGCGGCCGTGCACAATGGCGGCCTTCTCATTCTCTTCACGTTTGGGACCAGCATTTCCTCTCCGTGTCCCATTACATCCCGGAATGTATTACAATGACTTTTGTCTTCTCGTATATTGTCAGTTTAATGGGAATTACCTTCTAAATCTTCACTATTCAGAATACAATGGCTGCTGCCGCCATTCTACAGCAGGAGAATGGATTCTTATATGTACAGTGTATTACAGATGTAGCAGAGCTGAACGGGTCACTTCACATTCCCTGTGTGCACTCTGGTGGCCACAGACAGTACAGCTGTTTTACTGTTGGAATGTCGGAATACCCCTTTAAGGGTGAGTTCCCATCCTATATGCTGAAGACGTACTGGGGGATCTGCAATCAGGACTGTATGGGTCATATCCTGTGCAGGGAATCTCTCCGCCATCTGTCAGCGGAGCCCAGCACATAGGACATGAGACAATATGGAGGACTCTACCTTCCATGACTGGATTTGACATCTGTAGACTTATAACACCGCTCTTTACTTGGAAAGGCAAACTAAGCTGCAGCCGCATCCCCCTCCCCGCCACCCCACATGATCAGTGTACAGGGCTCTGAGCCTGGAGGGGGGGATGGGTGCGGAGGAACAGTCTGCCATGGTGGGCACATATTCATCAAAGTGGATAACATAGAAACTGGTGTTGTCTTCCCATAGCAACCAATCATAGCTCAGCTTTCATTTTACCACAGCTGTAGTCTGAGCTGATTGGTTGCTATGGGAGCTGTGACTGGTTGCTTTGGGCAGTTTACAGTTTCTGTTTTACACACTTTTATATGATTATGTGGGCAGGTATCGGCACTGTGGGCACTGTGTAATGGCTCTCAAGGCACTGTGTACTGGTACTGTGTACTGGTACTGTGTAATGGTACTATGTACTGGTACTGTGTAATGGCACTGTGTACTGGTACTGTGTACTGGTACTGTGTACTGGTACTGTGTAATGGCACTGTGTAATGGCACTGTGTACTGGTACTGTGTAATGGCACTGTGCACTGGTACTGTGTAATGTCCCTCAAGGTACTGTGTACTGGTACTGTGTAATGGCACTGTGTACTGGTACTGTGTAACGGCACTGTGTACTGGTACTGTGTAATGGCACTGTGTACTGGTACTGTGTAATGGCACTGTGTACTGGTACTGTGTAATGGCACTGTGTACTGGTACTGTGTAATGGCACTTTGTACTGGTACTGTGTAATGGCACTGTGTACTGGTACTGTGTAATGGTACTGTGTAATGGCACTGTGTACTGGTACTGTGTACTGGTACTGTGTAATGGCACTGTGTACTGGTACTGTGTACTGGTACTGTGTACTGGTACTGTGTAATGGCACTGTGTACTGGTACTGTGTAATGGCACTGTGTACTGGTACTGTGTACTGGTGCTGTGTACTGGTACTGTGTACTGGTACTGTGTAATGACACTGTGTACTGGTACTGTGTACTGGTACTGTGTAATGGCACTGTGTACTGGTACTGTGTACTGGTACTGTGTAATGGCACTGTGTACTGGTACTGTGTAATGGCACTGTGTAATGGCACTGTGTACTGGTACTGTGTAATGGCTCTCAAGGCACTGTGTACTGGTACTGTGTAATGGCACTGTGTAATGGCACTGTGTACTGGTACTGTGTACTGGTACTGTGTACTGGTACTGTGTAATGGCACTTTGTACTGGTACTGTGTAATGGCACTGTGTACTGGTACTGTGTACTGGTGCTGTGTACTGGTACTGTGTAATGGCACTGTGTACTGGTACTGTGTAATGTCTCTCAAGGCACTGTGTACTGGTACTGTGTACTGGTACTGTGTAATGGCACTGTGTACTGGTACTGTGTAATGGCACTGTGTACTGGTACTGTGTACTGGTACTGTGTAATGGCACTGTGTAATGGCACTGTGTACTGGTACTGTGTAATGGCACTGTGTACTGGTACTGTGTAATGGCACTGTGTACTGGTACTGTGTAATGGCACTGTGTACTGGTACTGTGTAATGGCACTGTGTAATGGCACTGTGTACTGGTACTGTGTAATGTCACTGTGTACTGGTACTGTGTAATGGAACTGTGTACTGGTGCTGTGTAATGACACTATGTACTGGTACTGTGTAATGGCACTGTGTACTGGTACTGTGTAATGGCACTGTGTACTGGTACTGTGTAATGGCACTGTGTACTGGTACTGTGTAATGGCACTGTGTACTGGTACTGTGTAATGGCACTGTGTACTGGTACTGTGTAATGGCACTGTGTACTGGTACTGTGTAATGGCACTGTGTACTGGTACTGTGTAATGGCACTGTGTACTGGTACTGTGTAATGGCACTGTGTACTGGTACTGTGTAATGGCACTGTGTACTGGTGCTGTGTAATGACACTGTGTACTGGTACTGTGTAATGGCACTGTGTACTGGTACTGTGTAATGGCACTGTGCACTGGTACTGTGTAATGGAACTGTGTACTGGTACTGTGTAATGGCACTGTGTACTGGTACTGTGTAATGGCACTATGTACTGGTACTGTGTAATGGCACTATATACTGGTACTGTGTAATGGCACTGTGTACTGGTACTGTGTAATGACACTATGTACTGGTACTGTGTAATGGCACTGTGTACTGGTACTGTGTAATGGAACTGTGTACTGGTACTGTGTAATGGCACTATATACTGGTACTGTGTAATGGCACTGTGTACTAGTACTGTGTAATGGCACTGTTATCACTACGTAATGGCACTGTGGGCACTGTGTAATGGCATTGTTGGCACTGCCTAATTGCATTGTTGGCACTGTGTAATGGCACTGTGTACTGGTACTGAGGGCACTTATCACTACGTAATAGCACTGTTGGGGTCTGTGATCGAGCATTGGGGTCTGGGGTCTGTGATCGAGCATCGGGGTCTGGGGTCTGTGATCGAGCATCGGGGTCTGTGATCGAGCATCGGGGTCTGGGGTCTGTGATCGAGCATCAGGGTCTGGGGTCTGTGATCGAGCATCGTGGTCGGGTCTATGATCGAGCATCGGGGTCTTGGGTCTGTGATCAAGCAACGGGGTCTGGCGTCTGTGATCGAGCATTGGAGTCTGGGGCCGAGCATCGGGGTCTGGGGTCTGTGATCTGTGATCGAGCATCGGGGTCTGTGATCGAGCATCGGGGTCTGGGGTCTGTGATCAAGCATCGGGGTCTGTGATCGAGCATCGGGGTCTGGGGTCTGTGATCAAGCATCGGGGTCTGTGATTGAGCATCGGGGTCTGTGATCGAGCATCGGGTCTGGGGTCTGTGATCGAGCATCGGGTCTGGGGTCTGTGATCGAGCATTGGGGTCTGGGGTCTGTGATGGAGCATCGGGGTCTGGAGTCTGTGATCAAGCATCAGGGTCTGGGGTCTGTGATCGAGCATTGGGGTCTGCAATCGAGCATCAGGGTCGGGTCTGTGATCAAGCATCAGGGTCTGGGGTCTGTGATCGAGCATTGTGGTCTGGGGTCTGTGATCGAGCATTGTGGTGTGGGGTCTGTGATTGAGCATTGTGGTCTGGGGTCTGTGATCGAGCATCGTGGTCTGGGGTCTGTGATCGAGCATTGTGGTGTGGGGTCTGTGATCGAGCATTAAGGTCTGGAATCTGTGATCGAGCATCGTGGTCTGGGGTCTGTGATCGAGCATCGTGGTCTGGGGTCTGTGATCGAGCATCGTGGTCTGGGGTCTGTGATCGAGCATTGTGGTCTGGGGTCTGTGATCGAGCATTGTGGTCTGGGGTCTGTGATCGAGCATTGTGGTGTGGGGTCTGTGATCGAGCATCGGGGTCTGGGGTCTGTGATCGAGCATTGTGGTCTGGGGTCTGTGATCGAGCATTGTGGTCTGGGGTCTGTGATCGAGCATCGTGGTGTGGGGTCTGTGATCGAGCATTGTGGTCTGGGGTCTGTGATCGAGCATTGTGGTCTGGGGTCTGTGATCGAGCATTGTGGTCTGGGGTCTGTGATCGAGCATTGTGGTCTGGGGTCTGTGATAGAGCATTGTGGTCTGGGGTCTGTGATCGAGCATTGTGGTGTGGGGTTTGTGATCGAGCATTGTGGTCTGGGGTCTGTGATCGAGCATCGTGGTCTGGGGTCTGTGATCGAGCATTGTGGTGTGGGGTCTGTGATCGAGCATTGTGGTCTGGGGTCTGTGATCGAGCATTGTGGTCTGGGGTCTGTGATCGAGCATCGTGGTGTGGGGTCTGTGATCGAGCATTGTGGTCTGGGGTCTGTGATCGAGCATTGTGGTCTGGGGTCTGGGGTCTGTGATCGAGCATCGTGGTCTGGGGTCTGTGATCGAGCATTGTGGTCTGGGGTCTGTGATCGAGCATTGTGGTCTGGGGTCTGTGATCGAGCATCGGGGTCTGGGGTCTGTGATCGAGCATTGTGGTCTGGGGTCTGTGATCGAGCATCGTGGTCTGGGGTCTGTGATCGAGCATCGGGGTCTGGGGTCTGTGATCGAGCATCGTGGTCTGGGGTCTGTGATCGAGCATCGTGGTCTGGGGTCTGTGATCGAGCATTGTGGTCTGGGGTCTGTGATCGAGCATTGTGGTCTGGGGTCTGTGATCGAGCATTGTGGTCTGGGGTCTGTGATCGAGCATCGCGCTCTGGGGTCTGTGATCGAGCATCGTGGTCTGGGGTCTGTGATCGAGCATTGTGGTCTGGGGTCTGTGATCGAGCATTGTGGTCTGGGGTCTGTGATCGAGCATTGTGGTCTGGGGTCTGTGATCGAGCATTGTGGTCTGGGGTCTGTGATCGAGCATTGTGGTCTGGGGTCTGTGATCGAGCATCGTGGTCTGGGGTCTGTGATCGAGCATCGTGGTCTGGGGTCTGTGATCGAGCATTGTGGTCTGGGGTCTGTGATCGAGCATTGTGGTCTGGGGTCTGTGATCGAGCATTGTGGTCTGGGTCTGTGATCGAGCATTGTGGTCTGGGGTCTGTGATCGAGCATCGGGGTCTGGGGTCTGTGATCGAGCATTGTGGTCTGGGGTCTGTGATCGAGCATCGTGGTCTGGGGTCTGTGATCGAGCATCGGGGTCTGTGGTCTGTGATCGAGCATCGTGGTCTGGGGTCTGTGATCGAGCATCGTGGTCTGGGGTCTGTGATCGAGCATTGTGGTCTGGGGTCTGTGATCGAGCATTGTGGTCTGGGGTCTGTGATCGAGCATTGTGGTCTGGGGTCTGTGATCGAGCATTGTGGTGTGGGGTCTGTGATCGAGCATTGTGGTCTGGGGTCTGTGATCGAGCATTGTGGTCTGGGGTCTGTGATCGAGCATTGTGGTCTGGGGTCTGTGATCGAGCATCGTGGTCTGGGGTCTGTGATCGAGCATCGTGGTCTGGGGTCTGTGATCGAGCATTGTGGTCTGGGGTCTGTGATCGAGCATTGTGGTCTGGGGTCTGTGATCGAGCATTGTGGTCTGGGGTCTGTGATCGAGCATTGTGGTCTGGGGTCTGTGATCGAGCATCGGGGTCTGGGGTCTGTGATCGAGCATTGTGGTCTGGGGTCTGTGATCGAGCATCGTGGTCTGGGGTCTGTGATCGAGCATCGGGGTCTGTGGTCTGTGATCGAGCATCGTGGTCTGGGGTCTGTGATCGAGCATTGTGGTCTGGGGTCTGTGATCGAGCATTGTGGTCTGGGGTCTGTGATCGAGCATTGTGGTCTGGGGTCTGTGATCGAGCATTGTGGTCTGGGGTCTGTGATCGAGCATCGCGGTCTGGGGTCTGTGATCGAGCATCGTGGTCTGGGGTCTGTGATCGAGCATTGTGGTCTGGGGTCTGTGATCGAGCATTGTGGTCTGGGGTCTGTGATCGAGCATTGTGGTCTGGGGTCTGTGATCGAGCATTGTGGTCTGGGGTCTGTGATCGAGCATCGTGGTCTGGGGTCTGTGATCGAGCATCGTGGTCTGGGGTCTGTGATCGAGCATTGTGGTCTGGGGTCTGTGATCGAGCATTGTGGTCTGCGGTCTGTGATCGAGCATTGTGGTCTGGGGTCTGTGATCGAGCATTGTGGTCTGGGGTCTGTGATCGAGCATCGTGGTCTGGGGTCTGTGATTGAGCATGGCGGTCCGGGATTGAGCACTTCATGGCGTCAGGTTACCGTGAGACACATCAGAAGCCCCCGGAGTTCTGTGTCTTGCAGTAAGTTCTCACTTTTATATACACTATTTTGTTTAGGTTTACAAAGAAGAAATGTACAAAAATGAAAGTGATAAAATGCAATATCTTCCTGTAATACACATGGATGGTGATCCAGGGACCAGGGGGCACCTGCTGAGATGCTCCCATTGATTTCGATGGGGTTGGTAACACTCCAGCATTTCAGTGCTCACTCTCACTACTTCTTATTTCTCCGATATCACAGACACTGGGGATGCAGATACTTTGGCCGCGCTGTTGTCCGGAGTGTCCCGGTAACTACTGAATAAGCGGCTGTAAACGTGACGGGCTGGAAATAATATGGGACAAGCACATCATCAGCAGGAGCCTTGTCGTTAGTCCCTAGAATAGAACACAGGGAATATGAGGATATGCTGGAATATTAGGCAGGAAGGTCAGAGGTCGGGGCTGGGAATGGATGGGCAGCCTTGTTGGGGACCATTGCATGTTATAAAGTCTTCTACGAGGATAGCCTTCATCCAGACGTCACCGCCAGGACCATAATTGCCATAATCCATCTCAACTTATCGTCTCACAAGCCAATACCACCGAGCGTCCCTTCCATGAAGATCCATTTGACACGGTCAGAGGCCTTCTCCGCATCACTGAGGAGAGACTCCTTCCCGCTGACACTTATCTGTATAATTAACGTCCTGGATGATTTATTGATAAGTGACACTCAAAGTCTCAGGCGATTCTCTCTGGGCTTCTCCTTCAGGTTCTTCTCCGTACAGCTATAGACACTATAATATGGCAGCCGGCGTGCACAATAATAACCGCTCAGTGAGAGGAGCTGGATGTTATAGGGGGTCTCATCATCTATGGGGGTGCTACAGTCCGCTGTCACCAATGAGACAGAAGGGATGGGAGGGGGAGCAGGATGTAATAGGGGGTCTCATCATCTATGGGGGTGCTACAGTCCGCTGTCACCAATGAGACAGAAGGGATGGGAGGGGGAGCTGGATGTAATAGGGGGTCTCATCATCTATGGGGGTGCTACAGTCCGCTGTCACCAATGAGACAGAAGGGATGGGAGGGGGAGCTGGATGTAATAGGGGGTCTCATCATCTATGGGGGTGCTACAGTGCTCTGTCACCAATGAGTACAGCACCGGGATAGAAGGGATGGGAGGGAGAGCAGGATGTTATAGGGGGTCTCATCATCTATGGGGGTGCTACAGTCCGCTGTCACCAATGAGACAGAAGGGATGGGAGGGGGAGCAGGATGTAATAGGGGGTCTCATCATCTATGGGGGTGCTACAGTCCACTGTCACCAATGAGACAGAAGGGATGGGAGGGGGAGCTGGATGTTATAGGGGGTCTCATCATCTATGGGGGTGCTACAGTGCTCTGTCACCAATGAGTACAGCACCGGGATAGAAGGGATGGGAGGGGGAGCAGGATGTTATAGGGGGTCTCATCATCTATGGGGGTGCTACAGTCCACTGTCACCAATGAGACAGAAGGGATGGGAGGGGGAGCAGGATGTTATAGGGGGTCTCATCATCTATGGGGGTGCTACAGTGCTCTGTAACCAATGAGACGGATGGGAGGGGGAGCAGGATTATGGGGGTCACCAATGAGTACAACACCCAGACAGAAGAAACACATTGTTCTATGTTCTGGGAGGACAGATGGGTATATATGAGGTACAATGTGTCCCCCTCAGTTATCCAGCACTATCTGCAGTCTCTCTAATCCTCCTTCCTGGTACAGTAAAGGGATCCTCCGCCCCCGGGTGCATGCGGAGAGCCGTGTGCTGGCGTACTCACCATTGTATAGCCAGACATTATAGTTTAGTATCATCTATAGATAATATATTGTGTTACGGACATTTCACATATGGTCAAAAAAGTTTGAGAAAAGGCTAAATCTCCTGTCATCGCCCAATCACTCGCCATCTGGGAGGAGCTTAGCCGCGGGCAGCGTTCGGCAGAATAGTGGTGTGTAGAGGTCATGGCAGCTGGCGCCAAGCCTTGGGGCAGACGGGTCCAGTGACCAGTACAGGGGCCCAGGGTGTTAGTCCTTTCTAGTCTCCAGACTTATCTGCCGTATACTGGTGAGAAGAGCCAGGGATCTGTATCTGGGCAGCGGTGATAAGTCGGGGAGAATACAACGTTACAGCCAGGAACAATAACGCTTCTGACAAGGTCAAATCCAAGGGATCACGTCACAAAGAAGGTAAAATCAGTTATGTAAAACTATAAATGTGCCGTCTACAGTGAGATCGCTGACATCACGGGACCATTTTACTTCCCCATGTATCTCAGCACTTCCTGGTTACCTCTCTGAACTCTGACCCTGTGGTTACCAGGCAACAGTGCAGACACTTTCCCACAATCCCCCTTCCTGTATGTGAAATAAGAACCAACTGCCGGGACAGACCATGTGACTGTGATAGAACTGAGCATGTGTGACCCAAAATAGTGGACACCTGAGGGGCCGTAACCAAGGGCAACAGGTTATGAAACTAAGCGGCACGTGGGGGATTAGAGAGTCTACTGCTCTCAAACAATACATTTTATTAAATCTTGTATATTTAGCATATGTTTTAAAACATCACTATAGACCTGGTTTTCTGTGTGACACTGCCCCTTTAAGAGCGGCAAGTTTGGCTACCAAAGATGTGCGCCCCATGGAATGGAAGAGGCAGAGAAGCCTGTGCACCCCTGGAGGAGAGGTAGAACAGAGTCTATAACCTTAACCCTTATCTGTCTGACTAAAAAAGCTAGGTCACCCTACAAGATAATAGCTAGGAGTAGCCCAGCTGTAGTCAGGTATATATGTATACTGTATATTCTGGAAGTCATCTACTGAGCTGTATCACATCATGAAGAACCTTGTACCATTACACTGAAGAAGCTGAGAGTCATGGAGGAATTGTCAGTGTAATTGCCGGGCGTTGTCCGCCATCGCTCCACACCTGCCTCCATCTCTACACCCGACGTCTACTACTACTGTATGTTCCCAAGATTATTAGAATACCCTCTATGCTCAACATTGTAGGATCTGCAGCAACGTGACTACTCTCCGACCCACTTCTGCGAAACTGTAGTTATATCACCATAAAGGAGACTATGTGTGATGATAATCTAGGTGATACAGCCAGCTGGACTCTTACCGGCCACATAGGTTCCCTCTCTGTTGTGTAACGTACTTGGCTGGACTACCTCACACCGGCCACATAGGTTCCCTCTCTGGTGTGTACCGTACTTGGCTGGACTACCTCACACTGGCCACATAGGTTCCCTCTATGGTGTGTACCGTACTTGGCTGGACTACCTCACACCGGCCACATAGGTTCCCTCTATGGTGTGTACCGTACTTGGCTGGACTACCTCTTACCGGCCACATAGGTTCCCTCTCTGATGTGTACCATACTTGGCTGGACTACCTCTTACCGGCCACATAGTTTCCCTCTATGGTGTGTACCGTACTTGGCTGGACTACCTCACACTGGTCACCTAGGTTCTCTCTATGGTGTGTACTGTACTTGGCTGGACTACCTCACACCGGTCACCTAGGCTCTCTCTCTGGTGTGTACCGTACTTGGCTGGACTACCTCACACCGGTCATCTAGGTTCTCTCTCTGGTGTGTACCATACTTGGCTGTACTACCTCACACCGGTCACCTAGGTTCTCTCTCTGGTGTGTACCGTACTTGGCTGTACTACCTCTCACCGGTCACCTAGGTTCTCTCTCTGGTGTGTACCATACTTGGCTGGACTACCTCACACCGGTCATCTAGGTTCTCTCTCTGGTGTGTACCATACTTGGCTGGACTACCTCACACCGGCCACATAGGTTCTCTCTCTGGTGTGTACCATACTTGGCTGGACTACCTCACACCGGTCACATACTGTAGGTTCCCTCTATGGTGTGTACTGTACTTGGCTGGACTACCTCACACCGGCCACATAGGTTCTCTCTCTGGTGTGTACCATACTTGGCTGGACTACCTCACACCGGTCACCTAGGTTCTCTCTCTGGTGTGTACCATACTTGGCTGGACTACCTCTCACCGGCCACATAGGTTCTCTCTCTGGTGTGTACCATACTTGGCTGGACTACCTCACACCGGCCACATAGGTTCTCTCTATGGTGTGTTCTATACTTGGCTGGACTACCTCACACCGGTCACCTAGGTTCTCTCTCTGGTGTGTACCATACTTGGCTGGACTACCTCACACCGGCCACATAGGTTCTCTCTATGGTGTGTTCTATACTTGGCTGGACTACCTCACACCGGCCACATAGGTTCTCTCTATGGTGTGTTCTATACTTGGCTGGACTACCTCTCACCGGTCACCTAGGTTCTCTCTCTGGTGTGTACCATACTTGGCTGGACTACCTCTCACCGGTCATCTAGGTTCTCTCTCTGGTGTGTACTGTACTTGGCTGTACTACCTCACACCGGCCACATAGGTTCTCTCTCTGGTGTGTACCATACTTGGCTGGACTACCTCACACTGGTCACCTAGGTTCTCTCTATGGTGTGTACCATACTTGGCTGTACTACCTCTCACCGGTCATCTAGGTTCTCTCTCTGGTGTGTACTGTACTTGGCTGGACTACCTCACACCGGTCACATACTGTAGGTTCCCTCTATAACGTACTCACCCTTGATGAAAGTGAAGATTTTCTTGAGTTCCCCCTTAATGTAGGGCAGATAGGGGCATTATTGAGTATTTTTTATTCCGTCCTCCCATTATACCATATACTCGGAGTCTCAGAGGACGGCGAGAACATCAGCAGTAAATAAAACCTCTCCGTTTCCTTATTCCCTACACATTTCCACAAAGGTGAGTTTCTACCTTAAATGATTAGACTGACCTACTTCTGGCTCCTTTTCTCAGGAAACTGGTTTTTCTTTCCTCTATAAGATTTTTTTTTCTATATTAAAAAAATTTCTGGGCATCTTGATACGACTCTGACATAACATTTCCTCAGTACATAAAAATATTCAATGTCCTCTGGATAAAAAATATGCAACAAAGCACTTCTAAATCTCTAATCCATCTAGTCCTGCTAATTCAAGCATGTCAAGAGTGAATCCACCCAAATTACACTCCCAGAAAATTTCCATTTTAATACTTCCAGTGTTAAAAACCGGGAGGGACCTCGGAAAACAGAATAGTCAATCTATACTTCACTGACTAATGTATCACACGCCATAAACCTTCTAAGACACACAGGTTCCCAGCCAAGAACCATTCTCCGCAATGGAAGAAACGAGAAAAATACGATAGAAAGACTCTGCATTTAGCTATAGAGGAAGGAGAGTTATTAAATTAGGCAAACAAGGAGTCACTTCATGGGAACATCTTCAGCATTTTCTCCAGTTTTTTTAAAAGTGGTAGCGCTCAGTAGGAGGGGCACCGCCTGACGGATTTACTATCATTCATACAGAAATCGTATATGAACTCTATGCGGATCAAGATTGTTGTGTACAATTATGTGTAAGGATATAAGGAGAGTGCACGTGGGCTCCATACTAGAGCTGTATACTCAGTAATATGTGGCGGTAGCAGTACATCATATAGATACAGATAGTACTGCCCCTGTTTCCCTCTATAAGTTATACAAATACAGATGGTGTTGTCTCTCTGTTTGCCTCTATGAGTTATATACTGTAAATACAGATAGTGTTGTCTTCCTGTTTCCGTCTATGAGTTAATACTATATATATATATATATATATATATATATATATATATATATAGTATTGTCTCCCTGTTTCTCCCTATCAGTTATATAAATACAGATAGGGGGAGATTTATCAAAGGGTGTAAAATTTAGACTGGTGCAAACTACCCACAGCAACCAATCACAGCCCAGCTTTAGGCAGTGCTGAAAGGAAAGCTGAGCTGTGATTGGTTGCTGTGGGCAGTTTGCACCAGTCTAAATTTTACACCCTTTGATAAATCTCCCCCATAGTGTTGTCTTCCTGTTTCCGTCTATGAGTTATATATATATAGTATTGTCTCCCTTTTTCTCCCTATCAGTTATATAAATACAGATAGTGTTGTCTCCTTGTTTCCCTCTATGTGTTATATAAATACATATAGTGTTGTCTCCCTGTTTCTCCCTATCAGTTATATAAATACAGATAGTGTTGTCTCCCTGTTTCCCCCATGAGATACAATATATAAATACAGATAGTGTTGTCTCCCTGTTTTCCTATATGAGTTATATATATATATATATATACATATATATATATATATATATATATACAGAGTTACAGATGCCGAAAAGCTTATAGATGGCCGTTCTCTGACTATTGTCAATTAGTGATGAGCGAATAGTGAGATATTCGAATATTCGATATTCGTACGAATATCCCGCGAATATTCGATCAAATATTTGATCCCAGTAAAGTCTATGGGAACAAGTATTCGATTAGTGAAAAACATCTATTTGACCATTTGGAGGGTAAAAGCGGAAGCTGGGGGATTTGAACACTTATCGAATATTTATCGAATATTCGTAGGATATTTGTACGAATTTCGAATATTCGAATATCTCACTATTCGATTGAATATCTATTCGATCAAACAGTATTCGCTCATCACTATTGTCTATTAGAATGAATTATCTCTGCATTTCTTCTATGATCAGTGATTTCTTCTGCATTTCTTCTATGATCAGTGATTTCTTCTGCATTTCTTCTATGATCAGTGATTTCTTCTGCATTTCTTCTATGATCAGTAGATTTATTCTGCATTTCTTCTATGATCAGTAGATTTCTTCTGCATTTATTCTATGATCAGTGATTTCTTCTGCATTTCTTCTATGATCAGTAGATTTCTTCTGCATTTCTTCTATGATCAGTGATTTATTCTGCATTTCTTCTATGATCAGTAGATTTATTCTGCATTTCTTCTATGATCAGTAGATTTCTTCTGCATTTCTTCTATGATCGGTGATTTATTCTGCATTTATTCTATGATCAGTGATTTCTACTGCATTTATTCTATGATCAGTGATTTCTTCTGCATTTCTTCTATGATCAGTAGATTTATTCTGCATTTCTTCTATGATCAGTGATTTATTCTGCATTTCTTCTATGATCAGTGATTTCTTCTGCATTTCTTCTATGATCAGTAGATTTATTCTGCATTTCTTCTATGATCAGTGATTTCTTCTGCATTTCTTCTATGATCAGTAGATTTCTTCTGCATTTCTTCTATGATCAGTAGATTTCTTCTGCATTTCTTCTATGATCGGTGATTTATTCTGCATTTATTCTATGATCAGTGATTTCTTCTGCATTTCTTCTATGATCAGTAGATTTCTTCTGCATTTCTTCTATGATCAGTAGATTTATTCTGCACTTCTTCTATGATCAGTAGATTTCTTCTGCATTTCTTCTATGATCAGTAGATTTATTCTGCATTTCTTCTATGATCAGTGATTTCTTCCGCATTTCTTCTATGATCAGTAGATTTATTCTGCATTTCTTCTATGATCAGTGATTTCTTCTGCATTTCTTCTATGATCAGTAGATTTATTCTGCATTTCTTCTATGATCAGTAGATTTATTCTGCATTTCTTCTATGATCAGTGATTTCTTCTGCATTTCTTCTATGATCAGTAGATTTATTCTGCATTTCTTCTATGATCAGTAGATTTATTCTGCATTTATTCTATGATCAGTAATTTCTTCTGCATTTCTTCTATGATCAGTAGATTTATTCTGCATTTCTTCTATGATCAGTGATTTATTCTGCATTTCTTCTATGATCAGTGATTTCTTCTGCATTTCTTCTATGATCAGTAGATTTATTCTGCATTTCTTCTATGATCGGTGATTTATTCTGCATTTCTTCTATGATCAGTGATTTCTTCTGCATTTCTTCTATGATCAGTAGATTTATTCTGCATTTCTTCTATGATCGGTGATTTATTCTGCATTTATTCTATGATCAGTGATTTCTTCTGCATTTCTTCTATGATCAGTAGATTTCTTCTGCATTTCTTCTATGATCAGTAGATTTATTCTGCACTTCTTCTATGATCAGTAGATTTCTTCTGCATTTCTTCTATGATCAGTAGATTTATTCTGCATTTCTTCTATGATCAGTGATTTCTTCCGCATTTCTTCTATGATCAGTAGATTTATTCTGCATTTCTTCTATGATCAGTGATTTCTTCTGCATTTCTTCTATGATCAGTAGATTTATTCTGCATTTCTTCTATGATCAGTGATTTCTTCTGCATTTCTTCTATGATCAGTAGATTTATTCTGCATTTCTTCTATGATCAGTGATTTCTTCTGCATTTCTTCTATGATCAGTAGATTTATTCTGCATTTCTTCTATGATCAGTAGATTTATTCTGCATTTATTCTATGATCAGTAGATTTCTTCTGCATTTCTTCTATGATCAGTAGATTTATTCTGCATTTCTTCTATGATCAGTGATTTCTTCTGCATTTCTTCTATGATCAGATTTATTCTGCATTTCTTCTATGATCAGTAGATTTATTCTGCATTTATTCTATGATCAGTAATTTCTTCTGCATTTCTTCTATGATCAGTAGATTTATTCTGCATTTCTTCTATGATCAGTGATTTATTCTGCATTTCTTCTATGATCAGTGATTTCTTCTGCATTTCTTCTATGATCAGTAGATTTATTCTGCATTTCTTCTATGATCAGTAGATTTATTCTGCATTTATTCTATGATCAGTGATTTCTTCTGCATTTCTTCTATGATCAGTAGATTTCTTCTGCATTTCTTCTATGATCAGTAGATTTATTCTGCATTTATTCTATGATCAGTAGATTTATTCTGCATTTATTCTATGATCAGTGATTTCTTCTGCATTTCTTCTATGATCAGTAGATTTTTTTCTGCATTTCTTCTATGATCAGTAGATTTCTTCCGCATTTTTTCTATGATCAGTGATTTCTTCTGTATTTCTTCTATGATTAGTAGATTTCTTCTGCATTTCTTCTATGATCAGTGATTTCTTCAGCATTTCCTCTATTATCAGTGATTTATTCTGCATTTCTTCTATGATCAGTGAATTCTTCAGCATTTCTTCTATTATCAGTGATTTCTTCTGCATTTCTTCTATGATCAGTGATTTCTTCTGCATTTCTTCTATGATCAGTAATTTCTTCTACATTTCTTCTATGATCAGTAGATTTCTTCTGCATTTATTCTATGATCAGTGATTTATTCTGCATTTCTTTTATGATCAGTGATTTATTCTGCATTTATTCTTTGATCAGTTTATTTATTATCTCCTAAGAGTTACTTTTACTATTGTTTCCTTATATAAAAGGTCTCTGTGATGCGAGGAGATGTACCCCTGTGCTGCTGGTCCTCACCCTGTTGTCTCTATGTTCAGATTATATATTTGTTTGGGGTTTTATGCCCCCTTATAGGCCGCTTCCGCTTTGGCAGCATGGAGACCGGGGAACAGCTGTTTGCACCTCTCTGACTCTCTTATCTGTCTTAAACTTTAGTAGTTGAGATATCACTAATTATTTTTTCTACTCATTAATATCTTGTTGCCATGGGGACGCAATGATTATTGTTAATGTATTCATTCTGTTACGGTCCCTGAGACTTCAGTTGAGTCTTAGTGATTTGGGTCCTCTGAGCTTTTAGTATCTCAGATCAGTTAATTGTGTATATGGTAATTTACAGTAGAATTATTCTTACATCAGAACATGTGGGAGATTGGAATATAATACAGATATCAAAGAGACAGCGAATGGAGGGATGCCCGGCCATAGGAACCTCTAAATGGAGCCGAGAGGTGGGAGTCATAGCTCAATCTGAAGTGTACATAGAGCAGGACATGGTTCATTAAAAAGTCATTAGATTTGCTTTATTACTATGGATGTACGACACTCGCTGGCCCAGAATTCCTCCATCCTCCCTGCACTTACCACATGTACCTTTAATCGCTATGAAAGATGAGGGTGAAGCAGTGCTTTCTCTTTGGGGGATCAGAAAAAGCAGGTAGACATTCTTCTTATAAGCAAGATATAAAGGGGGATTGACTTGTTGGACTAAGCTATCACTTTATGATGAGTGAGGGTCTTACTCCTGTGGCCCCTGTCAATCCTGAGATCAAAGGGGTCAATGTACCACTGCATCCCTGGATGGCCGAGGAAACCGCTGTGCAGGAACTGGAGGGCCGAGGAAACCGCTGTGCAGGAACTGGATGGCCGAGGAAACCGCTGTGCAGGAACTGGATGGCCGAGGAAACCGCTGTGCAGGAACTGGAGGGCTGAGGAAACCGCTGTGCAGGAACTGGATGGCCGAGGAAACCGCTGTGCAGGAACTGGATGGTTAAAGGAACCGCTCTGCAGGAACTGGATGGCCGAGGAAACCGCTGTGCAGGAACTGGATGGCCGAGGAAACCGCTGTGCAGGAACTGGAGGGCCGAGGAAACCGCTGTGCAGGAACTGGAGGGCCGAGGAAACCGCTGTGCAGGAATTGGATGGCCGAGGAAACCGCTGTGCAGGAACTGGATGGCCGAGGAAATCACTGTGCAGGAACTGGAGGGCCGAGGAAACCGCTGTGCAGGAACTGGATGGCCGAGGAAATCACTGTGCAGGAACTGGATGGCCGAGGAAACCGCTGTGCAGGAACTGGAGGGCCGAGGAAACCGCTGTGCAGGAACTGGAGGGCCGAGGAAACCGCTGTGCAGGAACTGGAGGGCTGAGGAAACCGCTGTACAGCAACTGGAGGGCTGAGGAAACCGCTGTACAGCAACTGGAGGGCCGAGGAAACCGCTGTGCAGGAACTGGAGGGCTGAGGAAACTGCTGTGCAGGAACTGGATGGTCTAGAAAACCGCTGTACAGGAACTGGATGGCCGAGGGAACCGCTGTGCAGGAACTGGATGGTCGAAGGAAACTGCTGTGCAGGAACTGGAGGGCCGAGGAAACCGCTGTACAGGAACTGGATGGTCTAGAAAACCGCTGTGCAGGAACTGGAGAGCCGAAGAAACCGCTGTACAGGAACTGGATGGTTGAAGGAACCGCTCTGCAGGAACTGGAGGGTCGAGGGAACCGCTGTACAGGAACTGGATGGTCGAAGGAAACTGCTGTGCAGGAACTGGAGGGCCGAGGAAACCGCTGTACAGGAAGTGGATGGTCTAGAAAACCGCTGTGCAGGAACTGGAGAGCCGAAGAAACCGCTCTGCAGGAACTGGAGGGCCGAGGAAACCGCTGTACAGGAACTGGATGGTTGAAGGAACCGCTGTGCAGGAACTGGAGGGTCGAGGGAACCGCTGTGCAGGAACTGGAGGGTCGAGGGAACCGCTGTGCAGGAACTGGAGGGTCGAGGGAACCGCTGTACAGGAACTGGATGGTTAAAGGAACCGCTCTGCAGGAACTGGAGGGCCGAGGAAACCGCTGTACAGGAACTGGAGGGTCGAGGGAACCACTGTGCAGGAACTGGAGGGTCGAGGGAACCGCTGTGCAGGAACTGGATGGTCGAAGAAACCGCTGTACAAGAAATGGATGGCCGAGGGAACCGCTGTGCAGGAACTGGATGGTCGAAGAAACCGCTGTACAAGAAATGGATGGCTGAGTAACTGCAGCATGGCTCCTTGTATAATCCACCTTGGATACCTGCAGACAGGGGCACCAGAAGCGCTATAGTTGGTACATACTACTAGACCAGAACTGTGACCCCTTCATTACAGAGCAGAAGTCTCAACAATAAAACCTCTTTGCACATGTATAGTGTGTTTTGATTCCCCATTGTATTCTGTGAGAAAATCTCCAGCAGATCCTCCCCATAAGTGAACATTCTCCAGATTTCTCGCCATTACTGCAGGTCAGTTGCTGTGCAGACACCATATGGTTTTGTTCTGAAACTTGTGCATGTGATTTAGTCAAATCTGTTTCTGTAATGTGTTGTGGCTCTTCCATTCCTATTGATGCGTCCCATGAGAATCCAGAAGGATGTAAAAATATGGTATACGTACAAATTTACAGAAAACAACAAAACTAATAATATAAAATACGGTGGTAGCAATTTGTTAGTGCAACTTTTTATGTTGTGAGGAGAGACTCATCTGAGGACTTTGTTTGGTTTTGTAGTATAATAAATGTTGCCCATTATCCATGTTCTCCTCTTGGTATTACAGTATGGGATGCAGATAGACGTGTTTGTTGCAGTCTGGTTCACATCTGTTGTCTTACTAGTTGTGTATGGAAATGTATAAACTGATTGGGGTCATCTTTCCCTTTTTAATGGGACATTTCCCAAAACACTAAGATTGAAGACAGTTTTGCAGTTCTGTAAAGATTGCCGATCATTGATGCTTGTTTACAGAGCAATACAGGCTGTGTAATATAGGAGACACTGGCTATAAAGGAGACACTGAAAGATGTTGGGATATTATGATGGAAGGCTGTCATTAAAAATTCCTCGCCTTAACTTATCTAAAGGAAAGGTGAGGATGGACACATCTGAAACTGTGTGTTCTGTAGTATAGTTCTGCAGTGTAGTTCTGTAGTGAAGTGATATAGTGTAGTTCTATAATGCAGTTATGTAGTGCAGTGATAAAGTATAGTTATAAATTATAGTTCTATAGTGTAGTCATGTAATACAGTGACCTAGTATAGTTCTATAGTGTAGTTGTGTAGTGTAGTCCTATAGCATAGTTATGTAATACAGTGATATAGTAGTTTCGTAGTGTAGTTATGTGGTGCAGTGATATAGTATAGTTATATAGTGTAGTTATGTAGAGCAGTGATATAGTATAGTTATGTAGTGCAGTGATATAGTATAGTTATATAGTATAGTTATGTAGTGCAGTGATATAGTATAGTTATGTAGTGCAGTGATATAGAATAGTTATGTAGTGCAGTGATATAGTATAGTTATATAGTATAGTTATGTAGTGCAGTGATATAGTATAGTTATGTAGTGCAGTGATATAGTATAGTTATATAGTGCAGTGATATAGTATAGTTATGTAGTGTAGTTATGTAGTGCAGTGATATAGTATAGTTATGTAGTGTAGTTATGTAGTGCAGTGATATAGTATAGTTATGTAGTGCAGTGATATAGTATAGTTATGTAGTGCAGTGATATAGTATAGTTATATAGTATAGTTATGTAGTGCAGTGATATAGTATAGTTATGTAGTGCAGTGATATAGTATAGTTATGTAGAGCAGTGATATAGTATAGTTATGTAGTGCAGTGATATAGTATAGTTATATAGTATAGTTATGTAGTGCAGTGATATAGTATAGTTATGTAGTGTAGTTATGTAGAGCAGTGATATAGTATAGTTATATAGTATAGTTATGTAGTGCAGTGATATAGTATAGTTATGTAGTGTAGTTATGTAGAGCAGTGATATAGTATAGTTATGTAGTGCAGTGATATAGTATAGTTATGTAGTGTAGTTATGTAGTGCAGTGATATAGTATAGTTATGTAGTGCAGTGATATAGTATAGTTATGTAGTGTAGTTATGTAGAGCAGTGATATAATATAGTTATATAGTATAGTTATGTAGTGCAGTGATATAGTATAGTTATGTAGTGTAGTTATGTAGAGCAGTGATATAATATAGTTATATAGTATAGTTATGTAGTGCAGTGATATAGTATAGTTATGTAGTGTAGTTATGTAGAGCAGTGATATAGTATAGTTATGTAGTGTAGTTATGTAGAGCAGTGATATAGTATAGTTATGTAGAGCAGTGATATAGTATAGTTATATAGTATAGTTATGTAGAGCAGTGATATAGTATAGTTATATAGTATAGTTATGTAGTGCAGTGATATAGTATAGTTATGTAGTGCAGTGATATAGTATAGTTATGTAGTGTAGTTATGTAGAGCAGTGATATAGTATAGTTATATAGTATAGTTATGTAGTGCAGTGATATAGTATAGTTATGTAGTGCAGTGATATAGTATAGTTATATGGTGTAGTTATGTAGTGCAGTGATATAGTATAGTTATGTAGTGTAGTTATGTAGAGCAGTGATATAGTATAGTTATGTAGTGCAGTGATACAGTATAGTTATATAGGGTCGGCTGGTGAATGGAGCATTGTGAATACATAGAACCCATCAGAGCCATCATTACTGCTCGTATGCTATATAAGCTATGTGACAATACACATAAGCGTTATCTCCAGGATAGCCGTGTTATTATACTGTGGTTTATGTCTAATTCTGACCGTTTCACCGTCCTCCAGGAACATTACCGCATGCTTTACAGTTACTCGCTGACGCTATACATCACCTTAGCAGTAAACCGCACAATTGTTGTCAAGTTTTAGAAGTTGAATCTTGATGTTTATTAGTTTCATCCAGAATTTTCCATTGCCAATGTTATATGTGTATGTTCCACATGCTATCAATCCGGAGGCTTTTATAGCCAAGGAGTTATTGATCTTTCTTTAAGGCAGATGCGGAGCTGCTGTTGCTGGATTGTAAACCATCTCAGGGTCATCGGCCTCGGACACTTCCTGACTATCCTCACTATAATTGTATAAACAAGTCTTTGTGCAGCCTGGGGCATAGGTTGCTGCATGGGGACCCGAGGCTTGAAGGAATAGCTTGTCCTATTTCTGTACATAATGTACTAATACTAATTATCCCAATCCGCATTTTAAGGGATTTTTCCAGATATCTTGTATACACTTTTTTTTCTTCCTCCATTGTTAAAGGGCAGTTTTTGTGCAAACACATTTTCAATAATGATGTGACATATCGCCACATGAAATATGAGGCCGTTGTAATGGACTGTAACTTACATAGTAATATGGCCAGAGCAACAGTGACATCTGCAGGCGGAGAGCGGTATGACAGTCCATAGAAAATCTCCGAATGTGCATAACTTTGTGTCGTCTATTATCCCGGCTGTAGTAACAACATTGACTCATTGATTTTAGGCTTTATTTGTCAGTGCAGCTGTAAACGTGTTATTATATTTTGCATTCTGTCAGTCTTTTCATACATTCCTGGAACCAAACATCACACGTGTTACTTATTCCAGTGGCTAATAAGTGCCAAATGTACCAACTTATACATGGTGCAGACTTACACTAGACAGTATCTAAGCATCTGTTAAAAATCTGGTGGATCCTCGACCTGTCTAGTCTAAGTTTCTAGGATATTAGGGTATCATGGCTAACGTTAGGGTATTAGGGTATCATGGCTAACGTTAGGGTATTAGGGTATCATGGCTGACATTAGAGTAGCAGCAGAGGAGTATATAGAAATATAAAGGAGTGCAGCTGGGGGGGGGGGGCAGTGACTGACGGAAGGTTCTACATCAGTTCCCACCTGGAGAGGGGGTCTACATCAAAATGGACAACTCAGTAATGAATGGGGCTGGGGGCTGGAAGCAGCTGCCTCTGGTCATTGCATAGTCGAAGTGCTGGGTCACAGCTCCTGCAACCCAACCCCCCCCCCCCCCCCCCCAATAAAATATTGGTGTTCCAGCCTATGGTTAGGCCATAAGTGTAAAATGGAAATCCCCTCTAATTCTCAACTTCCCCAGTTTTGGGAGGGCCCTAGACATGCATCTTTTTAGCTTAGCCTATCATACTGCCATGTTGAGTATCTTCCCTTTTACCCTCCTGTGGTGATGTACTGGTGGATGTCAGCTCGGCCAGCGATGTTAGTGTCATGACGCCAGTGCTAGTCCAGCACACAGGTGTGTTGTTGGTACCTGCTTGTTTGTGTATGGCTGGCTGTGTTCCCAAATGGTCAGTAACCTGCCGCGTTGTGATTGGTCCCTTGGGCTCTTGTCAGGACAACCTGGAGTGGAAAACGGGCCCATCCAGATTGTCGGCCACACACAGAAGGGAAAAAAATAACCCAAGGTGTGTGCGGTGGTGTGTGTATAGGTGCAAGTAGAGATAGAGAGAATCCCGCGCGTTTATATAAAAATAGAACAACTTTACTGTAAGGTTTTGCAGTTGTACATGTTTTACAGATAATAATCAGGGTGCTCCTTGGTGGCTCTCCCTTGTTGATGCTTAGCACTGCATAGTGAAAGTGGTAGTGTTTTTAGAAAAAGGCGTTGGCTTTAGCTGCATCTGTTCACTCTGGTAGCTAGACTGAACGTACTCGTCATCTCAGACAGGGGTCCTGGCACAAGACAGGGGTCCTGGCACAAGACAGGGGTCCTGGCACAAGACAGGTCCTGGCACAAGACAGGGGTCCTGGCACAAGACAGGTCCTGGCACAAGACAGGGGTCCTGGCACAAGACACTAGCAGTAGGACACCACACTCCCCCTACTTTATTCCTCGGAATCTTTTTTGAAAGTGAACCTGACACCAAGACCATGCTATCTAAACTATTGCTGTGATTACATTTACCCAATCCTGGTTTTCCCCTAGTTTTCTCCTAGTTCCTGTAACATCTTGTCACCACAGGAACTGACAGCTCATCCAATCTTTGGCTGCACTCACAGGCAGGCATACAGAGGCCCCTGTAGGAGGAGTTTCACTGGTGCAGGAAGTACAAGTTAGTTCTCGTCTGATTCTAAGAGAGGAAGGACACAAGAGACAACAGTCCCTGCAGAAGTTAAGCCAGGGCTTGGCTTATGCCAGGATCCCAGTCAGGGACAGAAGTCAGTTAAGTCTAGTCACCTAAGTAACGAAGGAACACCCTGACCCACGCCAGGAACACATCTACAAAAAGCAGGGCAGTATCCTGACAACAGAGGAACATAGGACAAAGCAGCCAGTACAGAAGGCCTACATATCCTATTGCGCAGTACAGATAACTGGGACACCTCAGACACTTAGCTACACGCAGATAACTACGGCCGGGGCTTGTACTACCTTACTGGGACGGGTTCAAAGATACCAGGGTCAGAAGGTTTTCAAACCAAAGTCTTTGCACAAGTACAAATAACACTTCACTATTGAAGATATCTCCAGGTTCCGGCAGAGTACATAGCTACACTGGGTTAGGCTCCTCTGCAAAACTCCTCTTCTCTATGCTCTACTCTACAAGCACCACTAGAACTACCTCTCTTACTTCTCCTAAAGCACCTACTCCAATCACAGAGGCCCTCCAGTGTGTAAAGATTTATCTACTTGTGAAAACGTGTACTGTAATAGTAAAAAGCCTGACAGTAAAGCTGTTATATTTTTATACTACTGGGACTCTGTCATACTTCGTACGCACCAGCACCTATACACACAGCACCGCACAGCTTGGGTTATTTTTCCCCTTTCTGTGGGTGTTGGTAACGATAGTCCGGGTGGGTCAGTTGCCACAGCCCGGCAGGTCACCGACCATTTGGGGAGTACTACCGGCCACATAAAAAAACAGGTACCAACACCACACCTGTGTGCTGGACTAGCACTGGCATCACAACACTAACATCACTGGCCGTACACCACAGAATTGGCATCATGGGCTATCTCAACTATTGGCTGTGAATGTGAAATAAATGTACACAACATAAACACAGTGAAGAACAACCCTTTGTTTCATTGTATGGAGGCATTGGGATCTGACATACTGTACTGGGTATAACAGCCAGAGGTTAATGGAGGCACCGACTGTCCCTTTTAGAAGTCATTGTGCTTTCGGGAATTCACCCGGCATCTTAACTTCATACTTTAATGGCATTTAAAAAATTTTTGCCTTTTTTTTTTCTTTCAATAAGATATTGTCGGGCCTGTTTATCAAGGCAGATGAGAGATGGCGAGGAAACCTGGAACCATGCTGACTCTGTCTATGGAATTAAATGTTACCTTTATTAAATCATCTTGAGTTAAGCCTTAGTTTTAGCGGATAAGGAGAGTAACAGATGCAGAGGAAGAGCGTGGATGCACTCAGATGTTATTACCTAATGAAAAACATGAACCCGAGCGTCAACATGATGGACTAGAAGATGGAGACAGTGGCAAACAGTAAAGGTTAGGTACAGCTCCGATGGAAAAGAGACATTAGCAAATCTTGTTTGCATCTTTTGAAATGTTAGCTGCAAGACTGGAACAAGTCTGGAAATCCGGAGATTAAGTCTCCTTTATTTCTATGTTCGGATCTGATTTAGTGAAAAGTGTCTCCTAAGGTGCCTATACACATTAGATGTACATTAAGTCGGATGAACCTCCCGCCACCCCCGCCCCATAACGGCAGATATTAGAGAGAAGAAGGATAAAGCATGCCGGATTTCATCACGCCTGATCCACCGTACCCCTGGCAGTACAGTCACATACCGCGCTATTGTAGATGATGGTTCACAGCTGTATAAGGTGAATGGACACTTTTAAGCAAGGAACCTAAACACAGGGAAAACCAGCACACAAATCTGTCACATAACATCTAGCCTGGACGAGGGGACGGTCTTCTCACGGATGTGGTCTTATAGAGCGGTTTCAGTGTATACTTTATCTTTTCTTTACTACCTGCTTGAGCACCATTATAGACGGATGGAGATGGAGAATTGGATAACACTGCTGATTAAACAGAACAGGCCCCATGGACTTTGTTGGGTGTCAACCAATATCGATGAACCATTAGACTATGCTTACTCCTAGTGGCTATGTTCCCATGATGTTTTTTTTTTTTTTTTTTAGTTTTTTTAAAACTACGTCCATTGTTTAGCTGTTTTCACATTTAGTTCAATGCATTAAAATGCAGTAATAACGAACGTCTTTTTAAGTAGCGTGAACATAGCCAATGGCGGACAATAGTTTTTCTACAGGGGGGGGGGCTCTAAATGGTTTCACTTTGCCATGTAAAAGAATAGAATTTCTCCTGTACATTACCTCTGGAGCTTGGACGTGAAACGGCTGACTAGAATAAATTTATAGGTCCCCGGTAAGTTTCGCAGCAATAAAAAACCGAGACATCTTTGCATTATTATTTAAACATTTGGGAGATAGAAAGAGTGCGAGGAACGCGGTGCGCTATATACTAGGAATTCATTACAACTTTTATGATGCCGTCT
The DNA here is from genome assembly GCF_027789765.1 of Dendropsophus ebraccatus. NCBI lineage: Eukaryota > Metazoa > Chordata > Amphibia > Anura > Hylidae > Dendropsophus > Dendropsophus ebraccatus. The sequence goes on along the minus strand of NC_091461.1, from coordinate 125,164,624 downwards.
TTCTCAAAATTTACTCTTAGTTCTTAACAACGTGGAACAAGGACAAAGCTTCTATAATCGTCTCTTATCGCATATAAATAGTTTCCGGAACGGTGGGGTCAGACAATAGCCGGCGCCAAAAAGGAAACTGATCTGTCTGCTTGACAAGTTAATGGCCCGTGCCGTCTAATAATCATCATCAGGATCTGTTATAATAGGCTTAAACAAAGATAAAAATAAAGCTATCAAAACGATTTAGTTACGCAACAGGTTTACAAACCACAAAGGGAAGGATGGGAAGCCGTCCAACGCCGTCTAGATGATACCACCAAATCAGAGCCAACATTCGGAGTTCTTGTGTATCCAGCACATCTTGTGCTTCGGGCTCTTTTCGCTGTCACTTTTTTACGGTTTTCTTTGACACATGCTACGTAGCCAAAACTCCCATGTCTTTAGACTGTGCTGACATTTAGCTGAGTGTCTCGCACTTGGAGACTCCTTATGTTCTCTACTGAAGAGATTCATTTCCCGAGTTCTGCAGATGGCTGATCTATGTTCGCTGACATACTGGAGATACTTCCCGTCTTTCCCGGGAGACCCCGCTTCTGAATAGGATGTGACATTAATAAGTCAGACACTCATTTTAGCTGTAAAAAAAGATAAGAAAAAATCATCAGGTCCTGTTTGCTATTCCCTTAAAGGGACTGTCTAATGTGGAGACAGGTCCGTACAGGGGATTTACCCTGGGATGTCAGATTCTCAATTTCTACACCTTGGATCTGGTTACATTTCTAAAACACTGGGGAGGGGGGGGGGGGATAGTTATAAAGACCCATAAGCTCCTATGTCAGTCATAAAACAAGCCCCACCCCCAATACACAGGGTGGATTTACTAAGGGTCCTTTTACACAGACAGATTCATCTGGCAGATATTTGAAGCCAAAGCCAGGAATGGATTTGAGGAGAGGAGAAATCTCAGTCTCTCCTTTATGACCTGTTCCCTGTCTATAGTCAGTTCCTGGCTTTGGCTTCCAAAATCTGTCAGATGAATCTGTCTGTGTAAAAGGACCCTAAGAGGCACATGCAGGTGTAGATGTTCTCAGACGTAAACCATGATAACTGAGGCTCACAAGGAGGCCACCGCTCCTTATTGCTCTCCCCGTCCGGCCGTCAGGTGAGCGGGGGTTGCGGCTGACGTACGCCGATGTAAAGCTAAGAATCTTGCACCCTCTTTGTGGCACAATGATAAATGTAAGAGAAATAAATATACCAGAACTGGGAACAGGTCACGCGGGTTTCTGCAATGTTTGGAGCAGTTTTGTTTGCCTTGAGGTTGATGGTTGTCAAGAACTTCACTTCCGGATGGTCAGCAGAACTTTTTGGGCACTGTCAATGCCCGGCCCCGAAATAAAGTCAGTCCACGGCCTGTAACAAGTAGCATCAGGTGTGTTACAAGGCCCCCGTCCTGTTGTGAAATGGTCTCACCAATACTGTGTAATGCGGCTTTTGCCACGTTTGTTATATATTGTTACTTAGATTTGCTAATGAAGAAGCAGCTTTGGGCATTTCGTCCCCTCGGCCATTATTTATGTATGTGGTTTAATGGGGCAGGAGGATCGGCCGTTCCGGAGTTATGAGGCTTTCATGTTCCAGATGTGTCCGTACCTCCCTGATCTCCATGTATTCAGTGATGCGAGAATATCGGCCTTTCACAGGAACATGATCTTCAGACACTTGATTAAGGACATGTTCACATGAGCATTAAAAAAACCCTCATGGTTTCATCTCAAACAATAACATCAATAGGAAACGAAACCAATCAGAAAAAGTGCTGACATGTCGCTTCAATAGGGTTCCACTCCAAAGTTCCCAATAAAATCAACATTGGAATCAATAGTAGCTTCAGGACAGACCCTACAGACCCTTTCAGAGAAAACCATAGTGCAGCGCTGCACATGAGCGAGTGTAGTCACGGTGTAGGCCCACGTGTCTTATAGTGATTGTTATCTATGGAAAGTATTTGTTATTGGGTGTTCTTACTGTGATATCCTGTTTAATAGCTGGATTGGATCCCTTAAAGGAACACTCCAGCAAGAAAAAAAAATATTCAAATGAGTTGGTGTCAGAAAGTTATATAGATTTGTAACTTACTTCTATTTAAAAATCCTGTATGTCCTACAGGAAGTGGTGTATTCTCTCCAGTCTGACACAGTGCTCTCTGCTGCCACCTCTGTCCATGTTAGGAACTGTCCAGAGCAGCAGCAAATCCCCATAGAAAACCTCTCCTGCTCTGGACAGTTCCTGACATGGACAGAGGTGGCAGCAGAGAGCACTGTGTCAGACTGGAGAGAATACACCACTTCCTGTAGGACATACAGCAGCTGACAAGTACTGGAAGACTGGAAATTTATCAATAGAAGTAAACTACAAATCTGTATAACTTTCTGAAACCAGTTAATTTGAAAGAAAAATATTTCCGCTGGAGTGCCCATTTAACTTAACTAAAGGAAAGATAAGGCTGGACACATATGCGCTTTTCCGCATGCAAAGACTGTTTACTATGGCAGCATTCTGCATTCTATAACCGGGCGACAGTAGGGAATTTTTATTTTTGCTCCCAACAAGCCCATTATTAGACTGTGTACAGTTGTAGAGAGGACAATGCAGCTGACATGCGGTATGTTACCGGCCTGTAGGATCATCAGAGGTGAACCTATATGTTACTGCAGAGTACTGACTCTTATGTTAATCCGCTTAGCCTCCTCTGCCCATTACACGTGCAGCTTCCCTGCCCGGCATCAGGAGTTCATACTATCCCTTTAAACAGACAACTAAGCGCTCAGGTAGAAAATCCATCAAACATCTAATAAATAAAGCAGGTTTGATTCCATTGTGGCAAATTCACATCTAGTCGCTCAGTCTCGTTAGGGTGAACGAGGCAAATTGAATTTTGCAAATTAATTTGATCAAATTTGCTACATCAAGTGACTGAGCTAGTTGCTGTGAAATTTTTCAGAATTGGGCACATTCAGGTCTTAAGAAAGGTTGTTGAAATGAATTTGCATCTCGAAAACCAATACGACTCGAGAAGAAAAAAAAAAATGATGGATTTACGCAGTTTCTGTGTTGGAGGAAATTTTTTGAATGCAAATTATAAATGCCTAAAAATAGTCCTTATGAGATGGCGATATTCCCAGCTCCATACACAGCCTGAAGCGGACGACCTCCAGGTGTCACATATCCCCGAGCCCTCCAGCCCGCCAGGGCCAGGACTCAGCTGCAGCCATTGCACCTCCTACAGGGGAACAAAAAAATCTCCTCCAGGACCAGGATTACAAGCCGACAATTTGCAGGATTAGTGTAACACAATTTCCATGTTTGTCAATAGTTTGACCTCGGTGTCACAAGGTCATCTGCAAATTAGTTTCTTTTAGAGAAAACACTGAGGTCAAATCAAGATAATTCTGCAATTCTGTAACAGCTCACACACGACCCTATGCCATTGTGCAGCCCCTGCAGAGAGGACGGAGTGTGGGGAATGGTCACAATAAGGTAACGTCCCGCCACACAATCACTGGATGCAACCGTAATGTGTTACTAGGTATGAAAAATTACAGCCATCACGCCATATGGAAATATCACTGTAATTCTCCACTATTTTATTCTGGTTCCTTCTCTTACAATGCGGCTCGTCTTACAGATAGGAGAATCCGACAAATATCTGTGAATGGTTGTAAGGTCTCCGCAGCGATTTGACCTACATTGCAAATGATACCGTTCCAATCACCACAAGCTCCATGATCATAAAATATAGATGGGCCGCGAGAATTGTAGGGATTCATTTTGTTCAGTTGAGAAATATGGTTTGACCCCGGGCCAGGAGTCATTGGAGTCATCCCAGCTGGCGGAGTGATATAACCTGAAGGGTTTCCATCAAATATTAATTGATGGTGTATCACTAGGGTATGCATCATGGGATGGAGCACTGTGTCCCCAGTCACTCACAACAATAAAGGGACCATGGTGATCTACCGGTTTGGTTCTCCCAGACACAGTGCCTCTTTTATTTATGTACAATAGGGCTAAGCTGCTATTACTGGGAAACACAAGAGATGGCAGAAGAAGGCTATAGCACTCCATCACGCCTCACCTCAGCCCTTACAGGCCTCCATGATTGAGGGCCACAAGCAAATTGGGAATGGAATCTAAGTGCCCAATGGTAACAGTTGAGAAAGGCATAGAAGTCGGCACTACCTTAGTATATGGTCAATCCCACTAATAGGTGTGTGCATTAGGTATACAATAGATATAATGTCTCCTATGGTGATGCTCTCACAGTGAGTTGGGCAGATCGTCTATTTACAGTCGCAATACTAGAAATAAATCGTGGGCCCTCACAATCACGTAGACTTGCTTTATTTCTTCTTATGAGACATCAAATTGGCAGGTAAAAATGGGAGATGCCATACACATGCATGACAGCTGTTTCACACGCCTCCACACGCTTCATCAGATCCACAGGCACAGTCTCGTTAATGTGGTGGCGCCAGTGGGTCATAGTCAGCCGTCTGAATGCGACACACTTTAGTCAGAATAGTGCCCTGGGATGATGACAGATAAGGGAAAGTAGTCCAAGTGGGCAGCAATCTAGGTTGGCAACAAGAGGATCTGTAAAGTACAGGAGGAAGAAGACAGAATTGGGAACCAGAAACAGTAAACCCTCACTAGGAACCAAACACGCTCAGGCACAACATTTGGGAAAGATCTCCCTACACAGTATTTTCCTAAGACGAATCCGTGGGGAGACTAGGGACATGACACGTTGGCCCTTTAAATATTTTATACAGCATGTGGCCAACCCCTATAGGCCATGACAGGCCCTGCAGGAGGATGATGGCAGCTGAGCAGGACAAAGGGCGGAGGAGGAGGGAGCAGAGCCCACAGAGTGGAGGCATGGCAGGAGGGAAGGGTGGGGGTGGGGTAAGTAATGGGTCACCAGTGGGAGACCTTTCCGGTGTTACAGTAATTCTGCATAGGAGCTGGATACATAAAACGCACATACATTTCATACGCAAAGTGGCTTCTTTATTATTTTATATTCTTTGAAGCGATAAAATATTGAATAAAGAAATGGTCTTACCCTTTAAATTATGGATCGATTTTAGCAACGTGTCCCAATACAGTGAAACGTTCCCATTAGCTATATATAGAGAATTGTTGTTGTTCTCTGCGGATCCCGTGGGCATCGTTTCCCCCCTCACCATCCACCTCGCTCTCTTTCCCATTTCATTACACGTTGCGTCCGGCGTCTCCCTCCAATAAACCGTTGTGTTTCTGAGCATGGAGAATATATTCCATGCAAAATGCATTTGTCTCAATTCTAAATGTAACCAGATAAAACCGGGCGGTGAGTTAAGCAAAGCTGCTGTTTGACTTGTGCATTAGAGTAAGAAACATCCAGCAATTTCCGCGGCCCTGAATACAATTTGCTCTGTGATCTGTAATCCCCCCTATATTCTCATTTGGAGCCTGTGCCTATACTGGAGATTGACCATGGCCGGCCTCGCCTCCGCTGCCAGCTCTCCCAGCGGCCTCCACAATCCGCCTTTAGTTTGTATTCAGAACCCATTCGGCATTACGCTAAAGATTGGAGGCTCCTTCCAGCTTTCGCACTGATACATCAAAGTTGTTGACAAACTGGCAGCGATCGGAGCGGCTTCTATTGACTCGCTCATTATCACGCTGTTGACCTGGATTTTTTTGGAGACATGTAAATATTTACCAGCTCGGAACTGGTAAAGTAACGGCGAGCCGAATCGGTAAGCTGGCGTCCTACGGGCCGAATCCTCTCGAAGGACGAGAACCCCACAATGTGTCACCTTCACGTGATTCGGTAATGAGAGCAGGAAGGGGAACGGTTTTTTGGCACAAGCGGCAAACAGATGTGGAGCGACGCATGCCGGAATGGTTAATTCTGTAAATAAGCGTTAGGTGACACAGGATGAAATTGGAAGGAAATAATTACATTTTCCAACATGCTTCTCCCAGCTTTCAGGGAAAAGAGGCAGAACCGGCAGCATCTCGCTGGGATTTCTGCTGATCCACGCAGGTCTCCTTAACTACTTTTTGGGTAACCATGGTTACTGCATATTGCATCTCATTCTCCGCTCCAGTGTGGCTTAGCCTGTCAGCTCAAGCTAAATTGGGAAAGCAGGATAGAAATAGACAGAGATGGGTTTTTTCTACAGCTTTTCTGATTAACCTCTTTGCAGCAACACACCGGTAATGAGTCGATGGCGGCAGTGACAGCCGAGCATTTACAACTCTGTAAACAGACGACTACCACGCTGCTTTAAGGTGTTTTACAAAAATAATGGTTTTGATGCGAGTGACAACAAACGCGGCAAGTAAGAGAACCTGTGAAGACTCCCGGAGCCGCCGAATCAGATGGGTGGCCGGACCCGAATGCAGAAACATGCCGCAATGGTTTATACAGAGCCGCCTGCTACGGACAATCCCCGATCCCGGAGCGATCAACCTTGTCAGAAGCAAGTGTGCAATTTCTCTACAGCGCAGCCACAGGTGGAAGGAGGTATTACATGGCTTCCATTGCAATCAATGGGATTAGCACAAGTTCCGGCTGTTCCGGATTCACTCTCTGTAGTCACTCTCAGCTTTGGCTCCTAGATGTGGGACTTTTATCTATTAGTTTAGAATGCCATCAACTTCATTTTAGTAATTGGATCAGACAATCCCTTTAAGTACTAGATTAATGGCTGCTCTACTCACTTACAGCCCATGGTGTGACGTCCTCCCTCAGTCCCCCGTTATCTGGTCTTCAACAAATCCCGACTGTGACCAGTGATTGACAGTTCCTGCTGACACAGATTCATCTCAGGAGTATTAAGTAACAGAAGTGACGATCAGGTGACATCACTTATCTGCGGAAGGCGAGATAGGAAGGAGGTCTTATTTTTTCAAGTTACAACCAGACATTAGAAAATAGTTATTAGTGCCCAGCACTAGGGGGAGCTCACTACAGCACAGCAGGGACAGGGTATGGTATAGCGGCTTCTGGACATGAGGGGGAGCTCATCACAGCACACTTATACAGTATAGCAGCAACATCATACAGTATGGCGGCTTCCCGCCACCAGGGGGAGCTCACCACAGCACAGCAGGGACAGAGTATGGCGGCTTTCGGCCACCAGGGGAAGCTCATCACAGCACACTCGTCCAGCACAGCAGGAACAGCATAACGTATGGCGGCTTCCAGCCACCGGTGGGAGCTCACCACAGCACACTTGAACAGCACAGTAGGGACAGCATAACATGTGGTCGCTTCCAGCCACCAGGGGGGAACCTCAACACATCACACTGGTACAGCACAGCAGGGACAGTGTACGGTATGGTGGCAAGTGACAGGATAATGAGGTACTGTGCACAGCTCTACATCTGGCAGTAAGGAAAGTAAAAAAAAAAAAAAGTGTGTGTGTGTGTGTGGGGGGGGGGGGGGGGGGGGGGGGGGGTATGGATAACTATTTCATTACTAAAGTGCAGACTATTTTGAATATCCCAGAAGTGTTACAAGATGAGAGACCCAGGCCGGAGACTGTAGAGAGAGCCAGGTCGGACACTATAGAGAGAGCCAGGTCGGACACTGCAGAGAGAGCCAGGCCGGAGACTAGAGAGACCCAGGCCGGAGACTAGAGAGAGAGCCAGGCTGGAGACTGTAGAGAGACCCAGGCCGAAGACTGTAGAGAGACCCAGGCCGGAGACTGTAGAGAGACCCAGGCCGGAGACTGTAGAGAGACCCAGGCTGGAGACTGTACTGAGACCCAGGCTGGAGACTGTACTGAGACCCAGGCTGGAGACTGTAGAAAGACCCAGGCTGGAGACTGTACAGAGACCCAGGCTGGAGACTGTAGAGAGACCCAGGCTGGAGACTGTACAGAGACCCAGGCTAGAGACTGTACAGAGACCCAAGCCGGAGACTGTACAGAGACCCAGGCTAGAGACTGTACAGAGACCCAAGCCGGAGACTGTAGAGAGACCCAGGCCGGAGACTGTAGAGAGACCCAGGCTGGAGACTGTACAGAGACCCAGGCTAGAGACTGTAGAGAGACCCAAGCCGGAGACTGTAGAGAGACCCAGGCTGGAGACTGTAGAGAGACCCAGGCTGGAGACTGTAGAGAGACCCAGGCTGGAGACTGTAGAGAGACCCAGGCTGGAGACTGTACAGAGACCCAGGCTGGAGACTGTAGAGAGACCCAGGCCGGAGACTGTAGAGAGACCCAGGCCGGAGACTGTAGAGAGACCCAGGCTGGAGACAGTACAGAGACCCAGGCTGGAGAATGTAGAGAGACCCAGGCAAGAGACTGTAGAAAGACCCAGGCTGGAGACTGTAGAAAGACCCAGGCTGGAGACTGTACAGAGACCCAGGCTGGAGACTGTACAGAGACCCAGGCTGGAGACTGTACAGAGACCCAGGCTGGAGACTGTACAGAGACCCAGGCTGGAGACTGTACAGAGACCCAGGCTGGAGACTGTACTGAGACCCAGGCTGGAGACTGTAGAAAGACCCAGGCTGGAGACTGTAGAGAGACCCAGGCCGGAGACTGTAGAGAGACCCAGGCTGGAGACTGTAGAGAGACCCAGGCTGGAGACTGTAGAGAGACCCAGGCCGGAGACTGTAGAGAGACCCAGGCCGGAGACTGTACAGAGACCCAGGCTGGAGACTGTACAGAGACCCAGGCTGGAGACTGTAGAGAGACCCAGGCCGGAGACTGTAGAGAGACCCAGGCCGGAGACTGTAGAGAGACCCAAGCCGGAGACTGTAGAGAGACCCAGGCTGGAGACTGTAGAGAGACCCAGGCTGGAGACTGTACAGAGACCCAGGCTGGAGACTGTAGAGAGACCAAGGCTGGAGACTGTAGAGAGACCCAGGCTGGAGACTGTAGAGAGACCCAGGCCGGAGACTAGAGAGACCCAGGCCGGAGACTAGAGAGACCCAGGCTGGAGACTGTAGAGAGACCCAGGCCGGAGACTGTAGAGAGACCCAGGCCGAAGACTGTACAGAGACCCAGGCTGGAGACTGTACAGAGACCCAGGCTGGAGACTGTACTGAGACCCAGGCCGAAGACTGTAGAGAGACCCAGGCCGGAGACTGTAGAGAGACCCAGGCTGGAGACTGTAGAGAGACCCAGGCTGGAGACTGTAGAGAGACCCAGGCTGGAGACTGTAGCTACTACTGAGTTACTCTTCAGCCATGTGTATAATAATGTGGATAATGTGGATGTTGAGCCAAATGTTTGTACCTGCACAGCTTCCTCCGAAACAGCTGCTGGGCCTGTAGTGAGGAAGGAACAGTGCAGCCTGGTGGAGATGACGGTATTCTTGGACCATTGGCTCATCCTGATTTTCCTACGTCTCGTATATTCTTGATATTTTTGCTGGTTATCATAATAGATTTCAGAGAAGCCCCCCATTAGACAGGACGGCAGCCCTCGCGGGGGGCGATCGGTCGACATCTAGAAGTCACTCCTGAGATGTTAACATAATAATCGGATTTCAGTTGTCTTGCTCCTCTGGGCGTCATTGGTCATAATAGCTGTATTTGGCGCGGTGATTATTTAGACAGTGCACAGTGTGAGCTAAGTACTAGATAGGGGCAGGTAACGGAATCCTTTCATTTCAGGTCACAGTAAGAGTACAGAGCCGGCTGACAGCCGCTGCGCACTTTAATTCAAGGGTATGTAGAACACAGCGGCGTCTGGCCACACTCTGTGCTCGCAAGCGTATGGAGGGCCGCGTCCTTTGTGAGCGCCGTCTGCGCAGTCACTTATTGTATCACGTCCCATACATTTACCTGGTGTCACAACTGTCTCTAGATTCGGCCTAAACCTCTTCTCCCTCCATAATTCGGCTGCGCGATCGACTATATGGCAGCTCCCCTCCTGTACGGTTACATCTGGCGTTGTGTATAGATGACTATATGGCGGCTCCCCTCCTGTACGGTTACATCTGGCGTTGTGTATAGATGACTATATGGCGGCTCCCCTCCTGTACGGTTACATCTGGCGTTATGTATAGATGACTATATGGCAGCTCCCCTCCTGTACGGTTACATCTGGCGTTATGTATAGATGACTATATGGCGGCTCCCCTCCTGTACGGTTACATCTGGCGTTATGTATAGATGACTATATGGCGGCTCCCCTCCTGTACGGTTACATCTGGCGTTGTGTATAGATGACTATATGGCGGCTCCCCTCCTGTACGGTTACATCTGGCGTTATGTATAGATGACTATATGGCGGCTCCCCTCCTGTACGGTTACATCTGGCGTTATGTATAGATGACTATATGGCGGCTCCCCTCCTGTACGGTTACATCTGGCGTTGTGTATAGATGACTATATGGCGGCTCCCCTCCTGTACGGTTACATCTGGCGTTGTGTATAGATGACTATATGGCGGCTCCCCTCCTGTACGGTTACATCTGGCGTTATGTATAGATGACTATATGGCGGCTCCCCTCCTGTACGGTTACATCTGGCGTTGTGTATAGATGACTATATGGCGGCTCCCCTCCTGTACGGTTACATCTGGCGTTATGTATAGATGACTATATGGCGGCTCCCCTCCTGTACGGTTACATCTGGCGTTATGTATAGATGACTATATGGCAGCTCCCCTCCTGTACGGTTACATTGTTACATTGGGGGCACTGTATAATTTACGGACAATGGGGGTCTGTGCAGTGGTGGGGGAGGACAATGGGGGTCCGTGCAGGGGAGGGGGAGGACAATGGGGGTCCGTGCAGGGGAGGGGGAGGACAATGGGGGTCCGTGCAGTGGTGGGGGAGGACAATGGAGCTCTGTGCAGTGGTGGGGGAGGACAATGGGGGTCCATGCAGTGGTGGGGGAGGACAATGGGGGTCTGTGCAGTGGTGGGGGAGGACAATGGGGGTCTGTGCAGTGGTGGGGGAGGACAATGGGGGTCCATGCAGTGGTGGGGGAGGACAATGGGGGTCTGTGCAGTGGTGGGGGAGGACAATGGGGGTCTGTGCAGTGGTGGGGGAGGACAATGGGGGTCTGTGCAGTGGTGGGGGAGGACAATGGGGTCTGTGCAGTGGTGGGGGAGGACAATGGGGGTCTGTGCAGTGGTGGGGGAGGACAATGGGGGTCTGTGCAGTGGTGGGGGAGGACAATGGGGGTCTGTGCAGTGGTGGGAGAGGACAATGGGGGTCCGTGCAGTGGTGGGGGAGGACAATGGGGGTTTGTGCAGTGGTGGTGGAGGACAATGGGGGTCTGTGCAGTGGTGGGAGAGGACAATGGGGGTCCATGCAGTGGTGGGGGAGGACAATGGGGGTCTGTGCAGTGGTGGGGGAGGACAATGGGGCTCTGTGCAGGGGAGGGGGAGGACAATGGGGGTCAAAGACCTGATATAATCTTATTATCAAAGTCATCTCCTATAATAACACATGATGTAAAGGGAGATTCCATTTATTATATCACCTTTTAAAGCTCTGCGCACACCATGGTAAGGAAAGAGAATGTCCATTATGGTAGAATCAATGTGACTATCTATCTATCTATCTATCTATCTTTCTATCTATCTATCTATCTATCTATCTATCTATCTATCTATCTATCTCCTATCTATCTATCTATCTATCTATCTATCTATCTATCTATCTATCTCCTATCTATCTATCTATCTATCTATCTTTCTATCTATCTATCTATCTATCTATCTATCTATCTCCTATCTATCTATCTATCTATCTATCTATCTATCTATCTATCTATCTATCTATCTCCTATCTATCTATCTATCTATCTATCTATCTATCTCCTATCTACTATCTCCTATCTATCTATCTATCTATCTATCTATCTATCTATCTATCTATCTATCTATCTATCTATCTATCTCCTATCTATCTATCTCCTATCTATCTATCTATCTCCTATCTATCTATCTATATCCTATCTATCTATCTATCTATCTATCTATCTATCTATCTATCTATCTATCTCCTATCTATCTATCTATCTATCTATCTATCTATCTATCTCCTATCTATCTATCTCCTATCTATCTATCTATTTTATCTTCTATCTATCTATCTATCTATCTATCTATCTATCTCCTATCTATCTATCTATCTCCTATCTATCTTTCTATCTATCTATCTATCTATCTATCTATCTCCTACCTATCTCCTATCTATCTATCTATCTATCTATCTATCTATCTATCTATCTATCTCCTATCTATCTCCTATCTATCTCCTATCTATCTATCTATCTATCTATCTATCTATCTATCTATCTATCTCCTATCTATCTATCTCCTATCTATCTATCTATTTTATCTTCTATCTATCTATCTATCTATCTATCTATCTATCTATCTATCTCCTATCTATCTATCTATCTATCTCCTATCTATCTATCTATCTATCTATCTATCTATCTATCTATCTATCTATCTATCTATCTCCTACCTATCTCCTATCTATCTATCTATCTATCTATCTATCTATCTATCTATCTATCTCCTATCTATCTCCTATCTATCTATCTCCTATCTATCTCCTATCTATCTATCTATCTATCTCCTATCTATCTCCTATCTATCTCCTATCTATCTATCTATCTATCTATCTATCTATCTATCTATCTATCTCCTATCTATCTATCTATCTATCTATCTATCTCCTATCTATCTATTTTATCTTCTATCTATCTATCTATCTATCTATCTATCTATCTATCTCCTATCTATCTATCTATCTATCTATCTATCTATCTCCTATCTATCTATCTCCTATCTATCTCCTATCTATCTCCTATCTATCTATCTATCTATCTATCTATCTATCTATCTATCTATCTATCTATCTCCTATCTATCTATCTCCTATCTATCTATCTATCTATCTATCTCCTATCTATCTATCTATCTATCTATCTATCTATCTATCTATCTATCTATCTCCTATCTATCTATCTCCTATATCTATCTATCTATATATCTATCTATCTATCTATCTATCTCCTATCTATCTCCTATCTCCTATCTATCTCCTATCTATCTCCTATCTATCTATCTATCTATCTATCTATCTATCTATCTATCTATCTCCTATCTATCTATCTATCTCCTATCTATCTATCTATCTCCTATCTATCTATCTATCTATCTATCTCCTATCTATCTATCTATCTATCTATCTATCTATCTATCTATCTATCATCTTATATAATACTTTGCCACCATTATATTAATCAGGTGACGGCTCCCTTCTCGGTCGCGCCTCTCGCTGTGATATATTAGACGTTCTATAACCACATGCTGACGTGGTCTCTATCATCTGTTGTGGATATTATGAGCAGTTGGGCGGCCATGGAACATTACATTACAGAAATATAATTCATTTTTCTTATCATTATGAACGGTAAATTGCAATATGTTGAGGTGCAGAACGTCCGGACAGAATAAATTGTTTATCGGCGTTCTTTGTGTCGCCATTATGGTAAATCCGGTGGAACGGTTCTGTTTGCATGAAGTGGAGGTGTAAACAGCTTATTCTTACATCAAATAGTGTCCATAGCAACTGCAGCCGGGAGATTAGCCCGTTATATGGAGATTTGTGCCGAGTGGAGAACATGTGGTCACCGGGAATCAGAAGAGCCGGGATGAAACAGACACTGATAGAAGTGATGGGTCAGGGGGTATCTGGAGACCGCGAACACTGAGGCGGATATATAGAAGCCATTTATTACAAATCACTGCTAACCAAAGGGGCTCATGTATATAATAAAAGGAAGGATCCATAGAAAAGATTGAAGGTGACACATTTAAAGAATTCCTTTAAATTTAAAATGCTTTTCTTTAGAATATGGGTCTGTAGTCTGCTTTCCTACACATGGGTCTGTAGTCTGCTCCCCTACACATGGGTCTGTAGTCTGCTCCCCTACACATGGGTCTGTAGTCTGCTCCCCTACACATGGGTCTGTAGTCTGCTCCCCTACACATGGGTCTGTAGTCTGCTCCCCTACACATGGGTCTGTAGTCTGCTCCCCTACACATGGGTCTGTAGTCTGCTCCCCTACACATGGGTCTGTAGTCTGCTCCCCTACACATGGGTCTGTAGTCTGCTCCCCTACACATGGGCCGGTAGTCTGCTCCCCTACACATGGGTCTGTAGTCTGCTCCCCTACACATGGGTCTGTAGTCTGCTCCCCTACACATGGGCCGGTAGTCTGCTCCCCTACACATGGGTCTGTAGTCTGCTCCCCTACACATGGGTCTGTAGTCTGCTCCCCTACACATGGGTCTGTAGTCTGCTCCCCTACACATGGGTCTGTAGTCTGCTCCCCTACACATGGGTCTGTAGTCTTCTCCCCTACACATGGGCCGGTAGTCTGCTCCCCTACACATGGGTCTGTAGTCTGCTCCCCTACACATGGGTCTGTAGTCTGCTCCCCTACACATGGGTCTGTAGTCTGCTCCCCTACACATGGGTCTGTAGTCTGCTCCCCTACACATGGGTCTGTAGTCTGCTCCCCTACACATGGGTCTGTAGTCTGCTCCCCTACACATGGGTCTGTAGTCTTCTCCCCTACACATGGGCCGGTAGTCTGCTCCCCTACACATGGGTCTGTAGTCTGCTCCCCTACACATGGGCCGGTAGTCTGCTCCCCTACACATGGGTCTGTAGTCTGCTCCCCTACACATGGGTCTGTAGTCTGCTCCCCTACACATGGGTCTGTAGTCTGCTCCCCTACACATGGGCCGGTAGTCTGCTCCCCTACACATGGGTCTGTAGTCTGCTCCCCTACACATGGGTCTGTAGTCTGCTCCCCTACACATGGGTCTGTAGTCTGCTCCCCTACACATGGGTCTGTAGTCTGCTCCCCTACACATGGGTCTGTAGTCTGCTCCCCTACACATGGGCCGGTAGTCTGCTCCCCTACACATGGGCCGGTAGTCTGCTCCCCTACACATGGGCCGGTAGTCTGCTCCCCTACACATGGGTCTGTAGTCTGCTCCCCTACACATGGGTCAGTAGTCTTCTCCCCTACACATGGGTCTGTAGTCTGCTCCCCTACACATGGGCCGGTAGTCTGCTCCACTACACATGGGTCTGTAGTCTGCTCCCCTACACATGGGTCTGTAGTCTGCTCCCCTACACATGGGTCAGTAGTCTGCTCCCCTACACATGGGTCTGTAGTCTGCTCCCCTACACATGGGTCTGTAGTCTGCTCCCCTACACATGGGTCAGTAGTCTTCTCCCCTACACATGGGCCGGTAGTCTGCTCCCCTACACATGGGTCTGTAGTCTGCTCCCCTACACATGGGTCTGTAGTCTGCTCCCCTACACATGGGTCTGTAGTCTGCTCCCCTACACATGGGCCGGTAGTCTGCTCCCCTACACATGGGTCTGTAGTCTGCTCCCCTACACATGGGTCTGTAGTCTGCTCCCCTACACATGGGTCTGTAGTCTGCTCCCCTACACATGGGTCTGTAGTCTGCTCCCCTACACATGGGTCTGTAGTCTTCTCCCCTACACATGGGCCGGTAGTCTGCTCCCCTACACTTGGGTCTGTAGTCTGCTCCCCTACACATGGGTCTGTAGTCTGCTCCCCTACACATGGGTCTGTAGTCTGCTCCCTACACATGGGTCTGTAGTCTGCTCCCCTACACATGGGTCTGTAGTCTGCTCCCCTACACATGGGTCTGTAGTCTGCTCCCCTACACATGGGTCTGTAGTCTTCTCCCCTACACATGGGCCGGTAGTCTGCTCCCCTACACATGGGTCTGTAGTCTGCTCCCCTACACATGGGCCGGTAGTCTGCTCCCCTACACATGGGTCTGTAGTCTGCTCCCCTACACATGGGTCTGTAGTCTGCTCCCCTACACATGGGTCTGTAGTCTGCTCCCCTACACATGGGCCGGTAGTCTGCTCCCCTACACATGGGTCTGTAGTCTGCTCCCCTACACATGGGTCTGTAGTCTGCTCCCCTACACATGGGTCTGTAGTCTGCTCCCCTACACATGGGTCTGTAGTCTGCTCCCCTACCCATGGGTCTGTAGTCTGCTCCCCTACACATGGGCCGGTAGTCTGCTCCCCTACACATGGGCCGGTAGTCTGCTCCCCTACACATGGGCCGGTAGTCTGCTCCCCTACACATGGGTCTGTAGTCTGCTCCCCTACACATGGGTCAGTAGTCTTCTCCCCTACACATGGTCTGTAGTCTGCTCCCCTACACATGGGCCGGTAGTCTTCTCCACTACACATGGGTCTGTAGTCTGCTCCCCTACACATGGGTCTGTAGTCTGCTCCCCTACACATGGGTCAGTAGTCTGCTCCCCTACACATGGGTCTGTAGTCTGCTCCCCTACACATGGGTCTGTAGTCTGCTCCCCTACACCTGGGTCAGTAGTCTTCGCCCCTACACATGGGCCGGTAGTCTGCTCCCCTACACATGGGTCTGTAGTCTGCTCCCCTACACATGGGTCTGTAGTCTGCTCCCCTACACATGGGTCTGTAGTCTGCTCCCCTACACATGGGCCGGTAGTCTGCTCCCCTACACATGGGTCTGTAGTCTGCTCCCCTACACATGGGCCGGTAGTCTGCTCCCCTACACATGGGTCTGTAGTCTGCTCCCCTACACATGGGCCGGTAGTCTGCTCCCCTACACATGGGTCTGTAGTCTGCTCCCCTACACATGGTCTGTAGTCTGCTCCCCTACACATGGGTCTGTAGTCTGCTCCCCTACACATGGGTCTGTAGTCTTCTCCCCTACACATGGGCCGGTAGTCTGCTCCCCTACACATGGGTCTGTAGTCTGCTCCCCTACACATGGGCCGGTAGTCTGCTCCCCTACACATGGGTCTGTAGTCTTCTCCCCTACACATGGGTCTGTAGTCTGCTCCCCTACACATGGGTCTGTAGTCTGCTCCCCTACACATGGGCCGGTAGTCTGCTCCCCTACACATGGGTCTGTAGTCTGCTCCCCTACACATGTGTCTGTAGTCTGCTCCCCTACACATGGGTCTGTAGTCTGCTCCCCTACACATGGGCCGGTAGTCTGCTCCCCTACACATGGGTCTGTAGTCTGCTCCCCTACACATGGGCCGGTAGTCTGCTCCCCTACACATGGGCCGGTAGTCTGCTCCCCTACACATGGGCCGGTAGTCTGCTCCCCTACACATGGGTCAGTAGTCTTCTCCCCTACACATGGGTCTGTAGTCTGCTCCCCTACACATGGGCCGGTAGTCTGCTCCCCTACACATGGGTCAGTAGTCTGCTCCCCTACACATGGGTCTGTAGTCTGCTCCCCTACACATGGGTCTGTAGTCTGCTCCCCTACACATGGGTCTGTAGTCTGCTCCCCTACACATGGGTCTGTAGTCTGCTCTCCTACACATGGGCCGGTAGTCTTCTCCCCTACACATGGGCCGGTAGTCTGCTCCCCTACACATGGGTCTGTAGTCTGCTCCCCTACACATGGGTCTGTAGTCTGCTCCCCTACACATGGGTCTGTAGTCTGCTCCCCTACACATGGGCCGGTAGTCTGCTCCCCTACACATGGGTCTGTAGTCTGCTCCCCTACACATGGGTCTGTAGTCTGCTCCCCTACACATGGGTCTGTAGTCTGCTCCCCTACACATGGGCCGGTAGTCTGCTCCCCTACACATGGGTCTGTAGTCTGCTCCCCTACACATGGGTCTGTAGTCTTCTCCCCTACACATGGGCCTGTAGTCTGCTCCTCTACACATGGGTCTGTAGTCTGCTCCTTTACACATGGGTCTGTAGTCTGCTCCCCTACACATGGGCCGGTATTCTGCTCCCCTACACATGGGTCTGTAGTCTGCTCCCCTACACATGGGTCTGTAGTCTGCTCCCCTACACATGGGTCTGTAGTCTTCTCCCCTACACATGGGCCTGTAGTCTGCTCCTCTACACATGGGCCTGTAGTCTGCTCCACTACACATGGGTCTGTAGTCTGCTCCCCTACACATGGGTCTGTAGTCTGCTCCCCTACACATGGGCCGGTAGTCTGCTCTCCTACACATGGGTCTGTAGTCTGCTCCCCTACACATGGGTCTGTAGTCTGCTCCCCTACACATGGGTCTGTAGTCTGCTCCCCTACACATGGGTCTGTAGTCTGCTCCCCTACACATGGGTCTGTAGTCTGCTCCCCTACACATGGGTCTGTAGTCTGCTCCCCTACACATGGGTCTGTATTCTGCTCCCCTACACATGGGTCTGTAGTCTGCTCCCCTACACATGGGTCTGTAGTCTGCTCCCCTACACATGGGCCGGTAGTCTGCTCCCCTACACATGGGTCTGTAGTCTGCTCCCCTACACATGGGCCAGTAGTCTGCTCCCCTACACATGGGTCTGTAGTCTGCTTCCCTACACATGGGCCGGTAGTCTGCTCCCCTACACATGGGTCTGTAGTCTGCTCCCCTACACATGGGCCGGTAGTCTGCTCCCCTACACATGGGTCTGTAGTCTGCTCCCCTACACATGGGCCGGTAGTCTGCTCCCCTACACATGGGTCTGTAGTCTGCTCCCCTACACATGGGTCTGTAGTCTGCTCCCCTACACATGGGTCTGTAGTCTGCTTCCCTACACATGGGTCTGTAGTCTGCTTCCCTACACATGGGCCTGTAGTCTTCTCCCCTACACATGGGTCTGTAGTCTGCTCCCCTACACATGGGTCTGTAGTCTGCTCCCCTACACATGGGCCGGTAGTCTGCTCCCCTACACATGGGTCTGTAGTCTGCTCCCCTACACATGGGTCTGTAGTCTGCTCCCCTACACATGGGCCGGTAGTCTGCTCCCCTACACATGGGCCGGTAGTCTGCTCCCCTACACATGGGTCTGTAGTCTGCTCCCCTACACATGGGTCTGTAGTCTGCTCCCCTACACATGGGTCTGTAGTCTGCTCCCCTACACATGGGTCTGTAGTCTGCTCCCCTACACATGGGTCTGTAGTCTGCTCCCCTACACATGGGTCTGTAGTCTTCTCCCCTACACATGGGCCTGTAGTCTGCTCCTCTACACATGGGCCTGTAGTCTGCTCCTCTACACATGGGTCTGTAGTCTGCTCCCCTACACATGGGTCTGTAGTCTGCTCCCCTACACATGGGCCGGTAGTCTGCTCTCCTACACATGGGTCTGTAGTCTGCTCCCCTACACATGGGTCTGTAGTCTGCTCCCCTACACATGGGCCGGTAGTCTGCTCCCCTACACATGGGTCTGTAGTCTGCTCCCCTACACATGGGTCTGTAGTCTGCTCCCCTACACATGGGTCTGTAGTCTGCTCCCCTACACATGGGTCTGTAGTCTGCTCCCCTACACATGGGTCTGTAGTCTGCTCCCCTACACATGGGTCTGTAGTCTGCTCCCCTACACATGGGTCTGTAGTCTGCTCCCCTACACATGGGTCTGTAGTCTGCTCCCCTACACATGGGTCTGTAGTCTGCTCCCCTACACATGGGTCTGTAGTCTGCTCCCCTACACATGGGTCTGTAGTCTGCTCCCCTACACATGGGTCTGTAGTCTGCTCCCCTACACATGGGTCTGTAGTCTGCTCCCCTACACATGGGTCTGTAGTCTGCTCCCCTACACATGGGTCTGTAGTCTGCTCCCCTACACATGGGTCTGTAGTCTTCTCCCCTACACATGGGTCTGTAGTCTGCTCCCCTACACATGGGTCTGTAGTCTGCTCCCCTACACATGGGTCTGTAGTCTGCTCTCCTACACATGGGCCAGTAGTCTGCTCCCCTACACATGGGTCTGTAGTCTGCTTCCCTACACATGGGTCTGTAGTCTGCTCCCCTACACATGGGTCTGTAGTCTGCTCTCCTACACATGGGTCTGTAGTCTGCTCTCCTACACATGGGTCTGTAGTCTGCTCCCCTACACATGGGCCGGTAGTCTGCTCCCCTACACATGGGCCGGTAGTCTGATCCCCTACACATGGGCCGGTAGTCTGATCCCCTACACATGGGCCGGTAGTCTGCTTCCCTACACATGGGTCTGTAGTCTGCTCCCCTACACATGGGCCGGTAGTCTGCTCCCCTACACATGGGTCTGTAGTCTGCTCCCCTACACATGGGTCTGTAGTCTGCTCCCCTACACATGGGCCTGTAGTCTGCTCCACTACACATGGGCCTGTAGTCTGCTCTACTACACATGGGTCTGTAGTCTGCTCCCCTACACATGGGCCTGTAGTCTGCTCCACTACACATGGGTCTGTAGTCTGCTCCCCTACACATGGGTCTGTAGTCTGCTCCCCTACACATGGGCCGGTAGTCTGCTCTCCTACACATGGGTCTGTAGTCTGCTCCCCTACACATGGGTCTGTAGTCTGCTCCCCTACACATGGGTCTGTAGTCTGCTCCCCTACACATGGGCCGGTAGTCTGCTCCCCTACACATGGGTCTGTATTCTGCTTCCCTACACATGGGTCTGTAGTCTGCTCCCCTACACATGGGTCTGTAGTCTGCTCCCCTACACATGGGCCGGTAGTCTGCTCCCCTACACATGGGTCTGTAGTCTGCTCCCCTACACATGGGTCTGTAGTCTGCTCTCCTACACATGGGTCTGTAGTCTGCTCCCCTACACATGGGTCTGTAGTCTGCTCCCCTACACATGGGTCTGTATTCTGCTCCCCTACACATGGGTCTGTAGTCTGCTCCCCTACACATGGGTCTGTAGTCTGCTCCCCTACACATGGGCCAGTAGTCTGCTCCCCTACACATGGGCCGGTAGTCTGCTCCCCTACACATGGGTCTGTAGTCTGCTCCCCTACACATGGGTCTGTAGTCTGCTCCCCTACACATGGGCCAGTAGTCAGCTCCCCTAATGATCAAGTCAGCTGATGATCAATCATTCATGACTGATGGGAGAATTTGCCATCTGCCACATATTGTTGTGTAGCTTCATATGTTGTCTCGATGTGGAGTCTTAATGGTTGGATCACATGAGACGGAGACAATTGACCACAATTTTACCATCTGTGAGGAGAAAAGTTCATTTTCCCTGATCAGTGTAACCATATGGCGGCGTCTCTGCGGTGACGGGATCTGTTACTGTTCACCACACACCATATATATATATATACTGTATACAGCGATCCTTAATGGCCCCTTGGCTTTCCTGGTGGTTTCCCCAGAGACCCTCTCAGCAGTTTTCTCTTAGACCCCCATTTCCCTGTAAATACACCATAATTTGCAGACATGTGATGCGACGAGTGACAGGCTTGTCAGCCGGATATATGGATGACATGCAGCTAGGTGTGAAGCCATAATCTTCTGCTAGAATTACAATACTTAGGAACACTTTCTTCAGGCACTTTGCAGGATTCAGCACTTTAGCAGGCCTGTCTGTAGGGCTGACAAAGAAGAAAGCTTACTTATTTTTTTCCAGAAAAAACGTTTCTTTCTATTTTTTGGTTGCGGATAAGTTTCCCAACAGAAGAATATTACATTGGGGCCATTGGATTGTATAGGAGCGGAGGTGCTTTTAATGTGGAACCTGTCATCCTTTCCATGGTGAGGTGGTCCCCCATGGCTTCTCTGTGCCCCGCCAGCCTTGGTTGATAGACCTCTCCCTATACACAAACAATGGACTTGTGGTTCGGACAGTATGAAAGTGATGACGTTGTAAGGATAGGTAAGGGTTAGGAGATGTGGGACGGCTCTTCTTCTCATGGGGCAGTACTCAGTCTATTGCTCTAGCGCTGTACACAAGTTAAAAACCAAGCAGATTAAGTTACTGGTCCCACCCACCAACAGCTAAGGGCTAGGATTGGGGCACATAGACCCCTGTAGTTTTGAGGGGGGGGGGGGGGGCTGGCACCAGTGTATACTATGTGGAGAGGTCGGTATCGCCTGGGAGATTCCAGCTGTTTCCTTCCCGCTACTCATTGAGATCGTCGTTGTGTATCTGGTGAGCAGAGGGTTAAAAAGCTTGGCTATTACAAGGTTCACCCCTTCTATACTCGATCATGTCACAGACATCTGTTCTGCTTCCCTACTGCTTAGCTCCAGAATCTGGCACTCCAATAATGTTACATTATAGCGAGATTAAAACGGATTTAATCAGCCGGCGATTTATCATTTTCACCGGAGAGTAGATAATGTCTTACAAGACCTTCATTCTCAATGACAGGAAATAAAGATCAGGTAGGAGCAGCCTCGCCGTTGCCTATGCCGTCTCATCCAGTGTTCTATGTGGCACACTGAGCATGATTTATCGGATTGTATTTACACGCCGCCAGCGCCAGTTTGTTGCGCTTCGTTACTACAAAGCATCAGAAATGAGTGGCTTCCCGCGAATGGAAGATTGTGATGGCGCGTGGTGGAGGTGGAACAATTAGCCTCATCGTTCCTTCAGTAACTCAAATTACTTCACATCCTGAGCCTGTAATTACCGGGAGCGTCACCACGACCCCTAGACGGGACCTCCATATACTTCCTGTTATTACAGCCTACAGCACTACCCTATTATATGGCGGTATATTTTACCCGTCTCACCATGACTTTGGGTTCTACTTAGAGATGAGTGAATCAGGGTCAGTGGACTTTGGTTAGTCGCACAATAATCATATAGAACTAATGCGAAAAAGTCACATGAGATGGTGCCGTACCGCCTTAAGACTGTCACATATCCCCAGTTACTCCAACTTATGTGGGAAGGGTTGTGGCCAGGTTGCTACACAAATACACATGTGGTGGTCTTGCCCCAACATCTCCCATTACTGGTCAGCTGACGGAGCGCTCAGCCAATCACAGGCCGGGACCGCCGCGGCCTGTGATTGGCTGAGTGTGGCCTGTCAGCTGCCCAGCCATTCTGAAGAAAGAGCGCGCGGGACCCGGGGATGAAGACAGCGTGGAGAAGAAGCCTGGACAGGTAATGTATGATGCTGCAAGGGCTGCAAGGACATCGGTAACGATGTCCCTGCAGCCCTCGCTCAACGATCATCGGGCCGTGGAATAGGCCCAGTAAACGAGCGGCGATCGTTGATCGGGCCCTCCTCGGCCCGCGGAATAGGACCCTTAGACTCCTTTCCTCCACCACAGAGGACTGCTACTCACCACATTCTTATAGCAGCTAGGTTGTCCTTGGCACGGGCCTGGGAACTGCCTAATTCCCTTCCCCCCCCTTCAGAAGTCATTAGACGAGTCAATGCTCAATGTAATAATGAGACCTTTCTTCAGAAAATACTTCAGAGGGGGCTTCCTTGGACCTCTTCCAGTCTTGGAGATTAGACTATTCCTTTGTGTGGTCAGTTCTGCCTTCTATTTGGCTAGTATACATATATTCTGTTTTGTGTGCTCTTGATTATTTTCCTTGGCCTAAGTTAAGGTTGTTGTTGTAACAGTTTAAAATTTTATATGGGGGAAAAAAAAAAAAAAGATAAGTGAGTGTTCAGTCAGATTCGCAAATATTCAATAAATTCATGCAAACAAATCTCAAAAAATCAGCCAAACCATTATAGCTGCAATAGTGGGACTTTTAGAGAGTAATGCTTTGTTCATCAGGTATTCTTGTGACTGTCAAAAATTAGACAGCAGTGGACATTGGTGGATCAGCAGTGGACGTTGGTGGATCAGCAGTGGACGTTGGTGGATTAGCAGCGTAAAGTCTATAAACTTTCTAATAAACCATTTTACACTTTCCAATCCTCCCTCAAGTACCCTATCACATGTGCCACTACTGGTGCCTCAGTAGATGGGACAGGCTGCGTATGTACCCAAATTGGGGGGGGGGGGGGCCCTGGGAACAAAAGGGGTTGAATAGTGTTTTGTAATGTTTTTTTCCATGAACCAACTATTCAGTAATGTGACTAACCAGGAACTCCACTAAGCCAGAACACTGGGTTAACTTCATCCACAGCACCCGGAGACTGGTTTCACAGGACACTGGCTTCACTTCTCCCACACACTGAGATAACAATGGGTTAACTTCATTCACAGTACTGACAGAATGGGTTCACTGGTCTTTGGCTTCACAGCACAAACACCCAATACACTAGAATACCAATGGGTTCACTTCAACCACAGCATCAATGGACTCCATAAAGTGGATCACACAATATACGGGGGAGGGGGGGGGGGTTAGTTTTGACATCACAGTGGAACTTGGAGATAATTGGATGGCTGCAAGGGATTATGAATATGCATCTTCACTAGAGATGAGCGTACCAAATCTTATGGCCTGGGGTTTAAACTTTGGAATGAGTTCATAAAGATGTTGGCCGTCCTATTTAATACACATAAAAAAACTGAAAAAAAGGTATGCTCACCTGTCCATATTCCCCTGGTGTCCTCCTCCGCGTCTCTTGTGCTTCCTGCTGATTGTAGCTGTCTCCAGTCTGCTCAGTCGATCACTCACTGACTGAGACGGACAGCATTATTACCAGTGATTGGCTGAGTGGGATTTTGGTAGCTGCAACCACACTGGTGACTGGGGAAGGAGGACGGTGGGGGAGCGCAGACTGGTAAGTATCGATGAGCAAACTTTAGGAACCGCACTAAAACAGCTAAATGCCTGTACTCATTTAGTCTACTTAGAGCATTCTGCTTAATGTTTGGACAAAAATTGGTGCATCTCATATTATTCTCCCATCTTCTCGGTCAGTCTTGTGAGGCCCTGGGATCCTCATGGTCAATCTGGTGAGGCTCGGCATCCTTTTGGTTAGTCTGGTGAGGCCCCAGCATCCTCTTGATGAGTCTAGTAAGGCCCAGGCATCCTCTTGGTCCGTCTAGTGAGGCCCTGGCATCCTCTTGGCCTGTCTGGTGAGGACCCAGCATCCTCTTGGTCAGTCAAGTGAGGCCCAGGCATCCTCTTGGTCAGTCTGGTGAGGCCCCGGCATGCTCTTGGTCAGTCTGTGGAGGCCCCGGCATGCTCTTGGTCACTCTGGTGAGGCCCGGCATCCTCTTGGTCAGTTTGTGGAGGCATCGGCATGCTCTTGGTCAGTCTGGTGAGGCCCCGGCATCCTCTTGGTCAGTCTGGTGAGGCCCAGGCATCCTCTTGGTCAGTCTGGTGAGGCCCCGGCATCCTCTTGGTCAGTCTGGTGAGGTCCCAGCATCCTCTTGGTCACTCTGGTGAGGCCCGGCATCCTCTTGGTCAGTTTGTGGAGGCATCGGCATGCTCTTGGTCAGTCTGGTGAGGCCCCGGCATCCTCTTGGTCAGTCTGGTGAGGCCCTTTTAATAAATTTATATCACAAAGACATCAAAGGAAATAAATATTTCCTATGTGCTGGAGTTACCTTTTAAAGTCTCGATGTGAAGTAGACGCCTTGACATAAACTCTATTAGGATGTACAGGAGAATAGAGGAGGATTATCGACATCCCGCGTAGTTCTTGGCGCTGGAACCCGAGGACTGCAGGAAATTCTTAGAAACAATGTGCTGCAAAGAAACAAACATTGTATTACAGCTCCCCCGCTGCTCCCAGCTGATCTGAAGGGCTCGTGTAGCCAGAGGTCCAGTGATCAGCGTGTGACGGAGTCCCTGTGATCAGCGTGTGACTGAGGCCCAGTGATTTAGAGTTTAGGAATAGATATAACTTCCTGCCTTGTCTGTCCCTTCCTCTCTCTCACTAGAAGATCTAGAGCAGTGCTTCTCAAACTGTGAGTCGGGCCTCACCAGTGAGGCACCCCCTAGTTGTTGGTGAGGCCCAGCTGGGGAGCCCTTTTTTTTTTTTTACAAAAGTAACTATGATCTGCACAGTCCTCCAAAATCTAAATTTTAGCAACATTATTAGTTTATTTTGTACTTGCTTTATTTGCCATATTAGTATATAGACGTTGGGAGATGGGTAAAAGGTAGTCCTAGCATTATTTTCTGCTTTTAAATGGACTTTCACCACAGATGGTGAGGCCCGGCATTGCCTTGGTCTGTTGGGTGAGGCTCCTATAGAAAAAGTTTGAGAAGCACTGATCTAGAGAACACCCCCCCCCCTTTTTCTAATCTTAACTGTACAACTCATTATCTTTCTACAATGTAATAGTGCATGTATTATTGTGAATCTGTTTGTCCATTGTACCATATAAGCGATGACGAGTGATTTTATTTTCATTTGATTAGTTACAGTCTGGAACCAACCCTCTAAGCCCATCAGCCATGGTTCCCTAGAGGTTTCCTCCACTGGGGTTTTTACTCTCCTGAGCGCTGGAGGATGACTCTGAGGTTTAGATTTGTTTTGCACAATTTTCATAGTTTTACCCGGAGTTGTAGTTCTAAGTTATATGTTCATGGCATTGAATTAGGTGTGCAAAAAAGTGTACAAATATTTCTTTTTAAGTTGTATTGGAAGTGGCCGGCTTTAAGGATGTGATAGTTGTAACGTCATCCAGGAGCGGGCGCGGTGGGTAATCACAGCAGTTATTGGTGCCCTATAGTGTACTGGCTCTGCTAGAACGTGTCGCCCCCTTTATTGCTGTCTGGCCGGGCGCTGGATGTCACACAGCTGGGGGTCTCACAGTACCCTGTGAGATATATATATATATATATATATATATATATATATACTCCTGTATATAAAGCTGCGGCCATCTTACCACCATAAAGTGTGTTTCTGTCCTAGTCTGTGGTTGTTAGGGTTGTGTCAGGGGGAAGCGAGGGTCCGTCCCTCATCCAGAAGTCACAGGAAACGGCCATTGCTATGAGACATTCTATCAGTGCTGTGGATGTTGTACTAATGTCTTCCCTCTTGTTGTGTTCTTACGCTCTTACCCCCATTGTTCTGGCAGAGGGTGTAGCGGCGTTTGTTATGTACAATTATAGGCGCTATGTTCCTGTGCGCCAAAGTTTCTCCACCGTCTTTGGAATTACAGTAATTACGTCCCATTGTGCGCGATGGAGTTTATCTTAAAGATAAAGATGTTTACTGTCACCCAGGCAAAGCTTCCTTCATATCCCCGTCCCGTCAGTACCGCACGCTACTCGTAACGCCCGCTCGTGAAGTGACAACAATAGTAAACCTACCAGAATCCCGCACTCCTCTGCTAATTATATGTCTGCTCCGCAGCTGCAAAACTCTACACGTCTCTGTATCCGTTTATGCAAAAAGCGACTGACGGCTACTGTGGAGTAAAAAAAAAATTTAAATCAACTGGTGCCAAAAAGTGCCAGAGGTTTTTCGTTTACTTTTAGTTTACTCTGGCACTTTCTAGCACCAATTGATTTAAAAGAGAATTTTTTGTAGTGAACTCCCCCTTTAATGATGCCTGTAAGGTTGCATAGACAGCCATGACTAAAGGCCCTATTCCACGGAACGATTATTGTTCATTAACTCGCTCCAACGACCGCTCGTTAACGATAATCGCTCCATGGAATTGGTGTAAACGAGCGAACGACAAAGGCGAAATCGTTATATTGTCGTTCAAAATAGTTTTTCAGCATGTCGAAAAAAAATCGTTGGTCTTTGAAAGATAATTCGCTAATCGGTTCGTAAAATTAGAAATCTTTCAGTCGTTCGTAAAAAGGTTTAAAAAAAAGTAGGTGTGTCGTATGGTCATCATCACCCCGGCGAACTTTTTAAACGACCATGTAACGACCGCAAAATAATCGTTACACTACATATATCGTTCTTGTTCCCACGTGTGTTATGTGTTATCGTTCGCTAAAAAAAAATGTTTATTGATCGTTAACAAGTGGTCGTTGGAGCCAGTTTATGAACGATAATCGTTCCATGGAATAGGGCCTTAAGGTAACTAAGGGCCCTATAACACAGGACGACTATCGTGCAAAAAATCGTTATATCGTTTGAATTTAAACGATAATCGTTTTGTGTAATTGCGGGCAACGATTGAAAAATCGTTTGTGTGTCATTGATCGTTGATTTAGATCTGAACCTAAAATTATCGTTAATCGTTCGCTGTAATTCCACATTCGTTCGCCCAAGTTCTGCACTTTTTTACTAATCGTTCAGTATAATTGCACATTGTTTATTGTTTTGCTGGGATCAGAAGGAGTAAACGATCATAGTAACGATCGCAATAACGATTATCGTTCTGTGTAATATTGTGAACGATTTCAGGTTAACGATAAACAATCTAGTTTGCGATCATTTATCGTTAGTCGTTAATCATTAAAAATCGCTCTGTGTAATAGGACCCCTGGATGCAGCCACAACCTGTTCCTGCAGATGACGGAGTAAATGTGGACGCTGACGTTGTATCCTCACCCCTGCTGGCTCGGGCTTTCTTGTCCCTTCATCATTGCGGGCAGCAGGTACTATATACCGGCTTTGTAGAAGGTGTATTTCCCTTTAAGGGGACCTGACAGCCCCCTGACGTGTTTGCTTTAGTCGCTGCCTGCAGTTCTCTAGCATTTTCTTAGTAGTCTGCATTGTGTTCTTCCTTTGTCAGGACTTATTCCCATCACGCCGTGTCCTTGCTTGTATAGATCTAATGGACGGCGGAGACATCTCCTTCTGTATAGTCACAGCGTGTGATACCTTATAGAGAGCGGGAAAGATTCCCACTGATTCCTCGGATCTGAAGTTACAACTAGAAATAAGTCAAGTTTGTTCCGGATTTTAAAAAAAATGGATTCGACCAGGAATTCACTGCAGCTGAATTGTCTAGAAGAGTCCGTGCTCCAGTCCGTGCTCCAGTCCGTGCTCCAGTCTGTGCTCCAGTCCGTGCTCCAGTCTGTGAGTTCGGGCCGCGTTAGTGTCGTCATAAACAGTATATTCATATATATTCACCCCCCGACTCCTCACTCCGGTCTGTACCCGAGCACTGATCCCGCAACCACATCAGCGTCCACTGATAATGTCCTCGGCTAATGCTGATGTAGTCCTGAGATCACTGAGCTGCAGACGGTGTGGCAGGGTGTACAGGGGCGGTGTGGCAGGGTGTACGGGGGCGGTGTGGCAGGGTGTACAGGGGCGGTGTGGCAGGGTGTATGGGGGCGGTGTGGCAGGGTGTACGGGGGTGGTGTGGCAGGGTGTATGGGGGCGGTGTGGCAGGGTGTACGGGGGTGGTGTGGCAGGGTGTACGGGGGTGGTGTGGCGTATGGGGGGCGGTGTGGCAGGGTGTATACAGGTGGTGTGGCAGGGTGTATACAGGTGGTGTGGCAGGGTGTATAGAGGCGGTGTGGCAGGGTGTATACAGGTGGTGTGGCAGGGTGTATAGGGGCGGTGTGGCAGGGTGTATACAGGTGGTGTGGCAGGGTGTATAGGGGCGGTGTGGCAGGGTGTATACAGGTGGTGTGGCAGGGTGTATAGGGGCGGTGTGGCAGGGTGTATAGGGGAGGTGTGGCAGGGTGTATACAGGTGGTGTGGCAGGGTGTATAGAGGCGGTTTGGCAGGGTGTATACAGGTGGTGTGGCAGGGTGTATACAGGTGGTGTGGCAGGATATATACAGGTGGTGTGGCAGGGTGTATACAGGTGGTGTGGCAGGGTGTATAGGGGCGGTGTGGCAGGGTGTATACAGGTGGTGTGGCAGGGTGTATAGGGGCGGTGTGGCAGGGTGTATACGGGTGGTGTGGCAGGGTGTATAGGGGCGGTGTGGCAGGGTGTATAGGGGCGGTGTGGCAGGGTGTATACAGGTGGTGTGGCAGGGTGTATAGGGGCGGTGTGGCAGGGTGTATAGGGGCGGTGTGGCAGGGTGTATAGGGGCGGTGTGGCAGGGTGTATACAGGTGGTGTGGCAGGGTGTATAGGGGCGGTGTGGCAGGGTGTATACAGGCGGTGTGGCAGGGTGTATAGGGGCGGTGTGGCAGGGTGTATAGGGGCGGTGTGGCAAGGTGTATACAGGTGGTGTGGCAGGGTGTATAGGGGCGGTGTGGCAGGGTGTATAGGGGCGGTGTGGCAGTGCAGTGTCCCAGAACATGCAGACTACTACTCCTATTATGGCCATTTCTCTTGCTGTGTCAATGCCTGTTCTGGTAAGTGTTTGCACTGCAGCTGCTGCTGGTTTTCCCCTAGTATTCTCTGGTAATGTGCATTCTCATGTATTCCTGTGTATTATTACAGTGTACAGTGGTATGCAAGGCTGTTGACCACGTGACCTGTAACCATGGTTCCTCCAATGGCCGACTAGCTCTGGCCAGGAGCAACCATGTGACCTCCCACTTCCTCCTAACAAGTTAGTCTTCCCCTTGCTGCTGAGCAAGGAGGATGTGTGTCGTCCCTCTCCTGCCTCAGAGGAGTTGGGCTTCTTCTCTGCAGCTCCCACTTCACCACTAGAAGTGTGGATCAGGTGCTCTGCTGTATTCCAGTCTTCGGCTGTATCTGCCTGCTCAAGTGACCGGATTCTTCTCTCTCATCTGGGTGTCATTCCGTTATCTCTCCTCATCGCTACAAGGATTCACAGCAAGTATTATTCTCAAGCTAATCCACCCAGCAACGCTATTCCTCTCATACTCCTACTCCCATCATCCGGCACGTATTCTCACAGCCTATGCAGCACCACTCCTGCCTTATTTGTCAAAGCCTGCTATATACCCGGTTGCATCCGGACAGAACTGTTGCTACTAGTTACCTTTTCTATAATAAAACCGCTGTTACTGAACCCTGGCATTGGTGTCCACTAACTGGTGCCCTGACTAAGTGCAGCGAAGAATCGCATGCCCATCATCACCCGCAGATTCCACAGACCGGCCCTACAGCTGTGCCGCCCTCAGGCCTATACCGTGACAAGTATAACCCCTGCAGCTGCCCCGGTCATTGCCCGCTCATAACACCAGCACTGCGGAAGTGGCCCCCAGGGGCCAGGGCATCGCAGCAGGGTGTATACAGGTGGTGTGGCAGGGTGTATACAGGTGGTGTGGCAGGGTGTATACGGGTGGTGTGGCAGGGTGTATAGGGGCGGTGTGGCAGGGTGTATACAGGTGGTTTGGCAGGGTGTATAGAGGCGCTGGGCGGTGTGGCAGGGTGTATAGGGGCGGTGTGGCAGGGTGTATACAGGTGGTGTGGCAGGGTGTATACAGGTGGTGTGGCAGGGTGTATAGGGGCGGTGTGGCAGGGTGTATAGAGGCGGTGTGGCAGGGTGTATACAGGTGGTGTGGCAGGGTGTATAGAGGCGCTGGGCGGTGTGGCAGGGTGTATAGAGGCGCTGGGCGGTGTGGCAGGGTGTATAGAGGCGGTGTGGCAGGGTGTATACAGGTGGTGTGGCAGGGTGTATAGAGGCGCTGGGCGGTGTGGCAGGGTGTATAGGGGCGGTGTGGCAAGGTGTATGGGGGCCGTGTGGCAGGGTGTACGGGGGTGGTGTGGCGTATGGGGGCGGTGTGGCAGGGTGTATACAGGTGGTGTGGCAGGGTGTATAGGGGTGGTGTGGCAGGGTGTATAGGGGTGGTGTGGCAGGGTGTATAGGGGCGGTGTGGCAGGGTGTATACAGGTGGTGTGGCAGGGTGTACAGGGCGGTGTGGCAGGATATATACAGGTGGTGTGGCAGGGTGTATAGGGGCGGTGTGGCAGGGTGTATACAGGTGGTGTGGCAGGGTGTATAGAGGCGCTGGGCGGTGTGGCAGGGTGTATAGGGGTGGTGTGGCAGGGTGTACGGGGGCGGTGTGGCAGGGTGTATGGGGGCCGTGTGGCAGGGTGTACGGGGGTGGTGTGGCAGGGTGTATAGGGGCGGTGTGGCAGGGTGTATAGGGGCGGTGTGGCAGGGTGTATAGGGGCGGTGTGGCAGGGTGTATACAGGGGGTGTGGCAGGGTGTATAGGGGCGGTGTGGCAGGGTGTATAGGGGCGGTGTGGCAGGGTGTATAGGGGCGGTGTGGCAGGGTGTATAGGGGCGGTGTGGCAGGGTGTATAGGGGCGGTGTGGCAGGGTGTATAGGGGCGGTGTGGCAGGGTGTATACAGGTGGTGTGGCAGGGTGTATACAGGTGGTGTGGCAGGGTGTATACAGGTGGTGTGGCAGGGTGTATAGGGGCGGTGTGGCAGGGTGTATAGGGGCGGTGTGGCAGGGTGTATACAGGTGGTGTGGCAGGGTGTATAGAGGGGTGTGCCAGAGCGTGTGGGGCAGTGTGACAGGGTGTATACAGGTGGTGTGGCAGGGTGTATACAGGTGGTGTGGCAGGGTGTATACAGGTGGTGTGGCAGGGTGTATACAGGTGGTGTGGCAGGGTGTATAGGGGCGGTGTGGCAGGGTGTATAGGGGCGGTGTGGCTGGGTGTATAGGGGCGGTGTGGCAGGGTGTATAGGGGCGGTGTGGCAGGGTGTATACAGGTGGTGTGGCAGGGTGTATACAGGTGGTGTGGCAGGGTGTATAGAGGCGCTGGGCGGTGTGGCAGGGTGTATAGGGGCGGTGTGGCAGGGTGTATAGGGGCGGTGTGGCAGGGTGTATACAGGTGGTGTGGCAGGGTGTATACAGGTGGTGTGGCAGGGTGTATAGGGGCGGTGTGGCAGGGTGTATAGAGGCGGTGTGGCAGGGTGTATACAGGTGGTGTGGCAGGGTGTATAGAGGCGCTGGGCGGTGTGGCAGGGTGTATACAGGTGGTGTGGCAGGGTGTATACAGGTGGTGTGGCAGGGTGTATACAGGTGGTGTGGCAGGGTGTATACAGGTGGTGTGGCAGGGTGTATAGGGGCGGTGTGGCAGGGTGTATAGGGGCGGTGTGGCAGGGTGTATAGGGGCGGTGTGGCAGGGTGTATACAGGTGGTGTGGCAGGGTGTATACAGGTGGTGTGGCAGGGTGTATAGAGGCGCTGGGCGGTGTGGCAGGGTGTATAGGGGCGGTGTGGCAGGGTGTATAGGGGCGGTGTGGCAGGGTGTATACAGGTGGTGTGGCAGGGTGTATACAGGTGGTGTGGCAGGGTGTATAGGGGCGGTGTGGCAGGGTGTATAGAGGCGGTGTGGCAGGGTGTATACAGGTGGTGTGGCAGGGTGTATAGAGGCGCTGGGCGGTGTGGCAGGGTGTATACAGGTGGTGTGGCAGGGTGTATACAGGTGGTGTGGCAGGGTGTATAGAGGCGCTGGGCGGTGTGGCAGGGTGTATAGGGGCGGTGTGGCAAGGTGTACGGGGGCGGTGTGGCAGGGTGTATGGGGGCCGTGTGGCAGGGTGTACGGGGGTGGTGTGGCAGGGTGTACGGGGGTGGTGTGGCGTATGGGGGGCGGTGTGGCAGGGTGTATACAGGTGGTGTGGCAGGGTGTATAGGGGTGGTGTGGCAGGGTGTATAGGGGCGGTGTGGCAGGGTGTATACGGGCGGTGTGGCAGGGTGTATAGGGGCGGTGTGGCAGGGTGTATAGGGGCGGTGTGGCAGGGTGTATAGGGGCGGTGTGGCAGGGTGTATAGGGGCGGTGTGGCAGGGTGTATACGGGCGGTGTGGCAGGGTGTATAGGGGCGGTGTGGCAGGGTGTATAGGGGCGGTGTGGCAGGGTGTATAGGGGCGGTGTGGCAGGGTGTATACGGGCGGTGTGGCAGGGTGTATACGGGCGGTGTGGCAGGGTGTATACGGGTGGTGTGGCAGGGTGTATAGGGGCGGTGTGGCAGGGTGTATACGGGCGGTGTGGCAGGGTGTATACGGGTGGTGTGGCAGGGTGTATAGGGGCGGTGTGGCAGGGTGTATACAGGTGGTGTGGCAGGGTGTATAGGGGCGGTGTGGCAGGGTGTATAGGGGCGGTGTGGCAGGGTGTATACAGACGGTGTGGCAGGGTGTATAGGGGCGGTGTGGCAGGGTTTGTGTTTCGGCTCCTCCTGGTACATTGCAGTATACATCTCTTCCATATTCATGTTACCACCTTATATCATAAATCCCGAAGCGTCTGTAAGGTGGTGGAGGTGTTTTCCTCTCCGTCCATCACTGTGACTTCTAATTAAATCGGAGTGTTGCCTAAGATCCCGGCAAACATCTCGGCAGTGATCGGCAAGAATCCCCAGGGGAGCTCAGTCAGTTTTAGTCTGTCAGAGCCAGCTGTCCATCAGGTGCCAGAGGAAGGCAAATCTGCTTGTGATTGTCCGTTGTGTCGCACTCGGCCACTTTAGTTCCAGCTAAACTTTTCTTGTTATTTTCCTGAATATTCTCCTAGAGGTTTTCGCTTTCTACATTAAGGAGTTTTATTTTCCTTATTCTCAGAATGTGGGTAGTTCATAATCTTTGCCTTGTGAGCTGGTGATAATAGTGATAGGTGCTATAGAGGGTGCGGAGGCGGCCGTCACACCTGGGCCCTGCTGCTTCTACAGCCTGAAAAGGAGAAGGATTTTTCTATTAAGAAATCTCCAGTCTTCCAGTACTCATCAGCTGCTGTATGTCCTGCAGGAAGTGGTGTATTCTCTCCAGTCTGACACAGTGCTCTCTGCTGCCACCTCTGTCCATGTCAGGAACTGTCCAGAGCAGCTGCAAATCCCCATAGAAAACCTCTCCTGCTCTGGACAGTTCCTGACATGGACAGAGGTGGCAGCAGAGGGCACTGTGTAAGGCTGGAGAGAATACACCAGTTCATGCAGGACATACAGCAGCTTATAAGTACTGGAAGAGTGGAGATTTTTACATAAAAGTAAATTACAAACCTGTATAACTTTCTACTATCAGTAAATTATCGGGGTATCTGGGGGGATAGATGAAGAGCGGGGTATCTGGGGGGATAGATGAAGAGCGGGGTATCTGGGGGGATAGATGAAGAGCGGGGTATCTGGGGGGATAGATGAAGAGCGGGGCATTTAGGGGATAGATGAAGAGCAGGGTATCTGGGGGATAGACAAATAGCAGCGTATCTGGGGGAGAGATGAAGAGCGGGGTATCTGGGGGGATAGATGAAGAGCGGGGTATCTGGGGGAATAGATGAAGAGCGGGGCATTTAGGGGATAGATGAAGAGCAGGGTATCTGGGGGATAGACAAATAGCAGCGTATCTGGGGGAGAGATGAAGAGTGGGGTATCTGGGGGGATAGATGAAGAGCGGGGTATCTGGGGGGATAGATGAAGAGCGGGGTATCTGGGGGGATAGATGAAGAGCGGGGTATCTGGGGGAATAGATGAAGAGCGGGGTATCTGGGGGAATAGATGAAGAGCGGGGTATCTGGGGGATAGATGAAGAGCGGGGCATCTGGGGGATAGATGAAGTGCGGGGTATCTGGGTGGTAGATGAAGAGCGGGGTATCTGGGGGGATAGATGTAGTGCAGGGTATCTGGGGAATAGATGAAGTGCGGGGTATCTGGGTGGTAGATGAAGAGCGGGGTATCTGGGGGGATAGATGTAGTGCAGGGTATTTGGGGAATAGATGAAGTGCGGGGTATCTGGGTGATAGATGAAGAGCGGGGTATCTGGGGAATAGATGAAGTGCGGGGTATCTGGGGGATAGATAAAGTGCGGGGTATCTGGGGACAGATGAAGAGCGGGGTATCTGGGTGGTAGATGAAGAGCGGGGTATCTGGGGGATAGATGAAGTGTGGGGTATCTGGGGAATAGATGAAGTGCGGGGTATCTGGGGAATAGATGAAGTGCGGGGTATCTGGGTGGTAGATGAAGAGCGGGGTATCTGGGTGGTAGATGAAGAGCGGGGTATCTGGGGGATAGATGAAAAGTGGGGTATCTGGGGGATAGATGAAAAGTGGGGTATCTGTATGCCGGTCTTAATGAAATTCCCACCCCTGTATCCCGTGCCGGATTTATAGACGCTCTGAGCTGGAGCGGATCTCCACCATGACTTCCATCTGGTGTTAATCGTGATAAATTAGGGGCAGGAAGAGGCCGTGCACCTTTCAAAGGCAAACGGCCAGAATGATAAATGGAAAGGAAAGGGTGAAGTACGGAAGCCGGACAGATAATTGGTTTTATTTAGCTTAGAAAAAGATGCATAAGGTCGTCCCTCCCATCATCTACTACAGTGATTTTCAACTAGTGTGCCGCGACACATGGTCGGGTGTGCCACGGGGAAAGTTCCCCAAACTATGGTGCCCCTGTGAAACAGGAGAAAACAATGGGGGAGAGAAACCTGGGGATTGGGGAGAAACAGGGGAGAGAAGCAGGGGGGAGAGAAGTTTGGTGGAGAGAAGCATGGGGGAGAGAAGCACAGGAGAGAAGCAGGGGGGAGAAGTATGGCGGAGAGAAGCACAGGAGAGAAGCACAGGAAAGAAGTAGGGGGGAGAAGTATGGTGGAAAGAAGCACAGGGGGGAGAAGAAAACAGGCCCAGGTTTCACACTGAGTGAGTATAAATACATTTAGAATCTATATTATTAACTATATGTATAATATGTACTGCTTTAGTGCCATTTTGGTTGGTGGTGGTGTGCCCCGGGATTTTTTAAGTATAAAAAGTGTGCCGCGGCTCAAAAAAGGTTGAAAATCACTGATCTACTGGATCTGTACCCCGCACTGTATGATCACACTATTCTGATTGCCAGAGTTGGGAAGGATGTTTTGTGTTGTGTTTTTACTTTTTAATTGGCAATTTAAAAAAACTGCTGGGAACTTTATCAATCAGAAGAACCTGCACAGTAATATCTCTCTCTCACGGTCCAGACGACTCCATTATAAGTCTATGAGGCAACTGCACATAGATGACTGACATTGGGGAAGTGAAGCGCTGCCCCTCGCTCAGTCTCCTGATTGGTCGGAGTGTAGGGGGATCCTGTCTCATTTCACATTTTAATCTGCCCATGATAAATGAAAGCTCCTGTCATACTGTAAGTACGTTGGGCTTAGTGAGGCTTGGTGATTGGCTCCATTGGGTTCTGGATGTGATCAGCAGAGCTAAGATGGCACAACACAACTGTCAATCAGCGAGGGTCTTACTGGTTGGCCCCACCCATCAGACGTCATATCCCAGTGAGATGCCAATACTATCTTATGGGAGACAACTTCATCCCTGTTTTGCCTGTTAACGTTCTTACACAAAGTCGTTATTTGTTGCAAGGTCTTTACTTTGTCTTTCAGCCTATATTGCTTTCTTGTCCTTATTGTATAAACCGACTTGATTGCTCTTCAGGAAGATAAATAATGGTGAAAGGAGATTATCTCTAGTATTTCTAGTATACTTAGCCGGGAACAACCAGTATCAGGCTTGAGTCGGAAGTGATAGTCAATAAAATACAGTCACCAGCTTCAATTGTTCCTATAAGTGATAAAGAATTAACATTGTAATAAGAATGAGGGAAAGCGAAGACACTTGGTGAGAAGAGACAAATGAAAAAGTAAAAGGCGAAAGAAGTGAGATAGATTCAGCAGTCCAAGCTCATGAAGGTAATAATAAGTCGATGGAGAAGAAGCCGTAAGTTGTAAAGGAGCATGACGCCTGGACTTAGTGGACCACTACACATGGTAAGTGGTGGCTCAGGGATCTATGGAACAGAGGAAAGTAACGCAGAACGAGTCTAAAGCCTAGATAACTCAGCGGGACATCTCAGACTGAACACGACAGATAGGTGGTCGAAGGGAACGTAGCATAATATATGGAAAAACATGGATATGACATGTGAAAAGCTTCACGTTCAAAGCCTCCATGCTGGAATTCTCATTGATTTGATGGCTCATTAAAATGGAGCATATATAAATATCCCTAAGGCGCAGTCTGCCGGAACTGTGCGGGAACTTGTGTGCTGGTGGCTGCTGTATATACTGTGGTGGAGATGGTTATTACACACCTCTCAGGCCAAGTCCATCTTAAGTGCCTGCACGCCTTCCATTTAGTGTTCTTACAGACATCATACGGAGCCCGAAATTTGCCGTAATCCAATTAGCACCAATTAAACTTGGGAATGGAGTGTAAGAGCTTCTTTAGTCTTCAACCTTAACCCTTAAAGTAGCTACTGATTGGCAGCAACTGTGCCGGCAAGGACTCCAATGACCCATAGTTAGGAAAGAGCCAGAACTGCCAAAGGTGCAGGACCGGCTGCTGGACACTCAGCCACTGAGTTGGTGGCCTGGCTGGGCTTGATAAGAATAAATCAGAATAAAACCAGGAGGAAGCACAGGTGGAGAGAGAAAAGGAGGGTAATGATATAGATGGGGTTATGTAAGAGCCTGGGCTGGTACATGGAGGATGTTGTGGCAGTCACTGCAGATCCCTCGCAGAACAAGGAAAGCCAAGGGCTCGATTATTGTCACTACCAGAGCTAGATCAGGATCTGCGGAGGCCAAGGAGCATTCATTTTTATTTTTGTAGAAATACTTTGGCAATGTCACCTGTATCATATCCCATATAGACTGTAAGTCAATCTGTTATTCATAGTCCTATAACTAACGTATAATATTCACACAATGCTGCTACACTGCGAACACGTAATAGTGCCGAATAGGGCGCCACAACGCAAGACACAGGGCTGATTTACTAACCTGTTCCTGGCAGCAAATTGTCAGTTTTTTATCCATTTTTCCTGCCGCTTAAGTGTTCTGACGTGTTTACTAAAGGAGTGCAACACAATTTTTCGAAAAACCCGACAAACCCGTCATCTTTGTCCCAAAACCCATCACGTGGGGGTGCTGTGAGCATAGGGGAAAAAAAGGGGTACTCACAAATACAGCGCCGTCCCAAAAAATGCAAATGTGCGCCAAAGAGAGAAAACTAAAAATATTTATACAATATGCTTTTACAATAAATATATTTCGTTTTCTCTACCCTTTGGTGCACATTTGGATTTTCTGGGACAGCGCTGTATTCGTGAGTACCACTTTTTTACTTTTTTTCCCCCTTTGCTATTATTATACGGGCCCCTTCTTTGGGTTTGTCGTATTGTGGGCGTGCTGTGGGCATGCTGTGGGTGTGTCGTGCTGTGGGCATGCTGTGGGTGTGTCGTGCTGTGGGCATGCTGTGGGTGTGTCGTGCTGTGGGCGTGACATGGTGTATCATAGGTGTGTGGTGGTGTGTGCTGTGGGCGTGTCATGCTGTGGGCATGCTGTGGGTGTGTCGTGCTGTGGGCATGCTGTGGGTGTGTCGTGCTGTGGGCATGCTGTGGGCGTGTCGTGCTGTGGGCATGCTGTGGGTGTGTCGTGCTGTGGGCATGCTGTGGGTGTGTCGTGCTGTGGGCGTGACATGGTGTATCATAGGTGTGTGGTGGTGTGTGCTGTGGGCGTGTCATGCTGTGGGCATGCTGTGGGTGTGTCGTGCTGTGGGCATGCTGTGGGTGTGTCGTGCTGTGGGCATGCTGTGGGCGTGTCGTGCTGTGGGCATGCTGTGGGTGTGTCGTGCTGTGGGCATGCTGTGGGTGTGTCGTGCTGTGGGCATGCTGTGGGTGTGTCGTGCTGTGGGCATGCTGTGGGTGTGTCGTGCTGTGGGCATGCTGTGGGTGTGTCGTGCTGTGGGCGTGACATGGTGTATCATAGGTGTGTGGTGGTGTGTGCTGTGGGCGTGTCATGCTGTGGGCATGCTGTGAATATGCTGTGGGTATGCTCTGGGCCCTATGTGGGTTTATCTTTTAAAATCAGCCACAACCAACACATTTATTAAGCAAACCTTAATTTTTTATGGGTTTTCTATTCTAGTGCAGCGGGACGGTCGGGTCTTAGTAAATCTGAAAGGTTTTTTACAGGACAAAACTAAGGGCGACAGACACATTAATAAATAAATAAAAACCGCTAGCAAACGGCTTAAACTCGACGCATTGTTAGTAAATGAGGCCAATTGTGTCAGAGAAGAAGACAGCAGGTTGGGGGAGGCCGTAAAATGATAGAATTGAGGCAACAATGGAATAGGGCGAGGTGAGTATAGTGAATAGTAGGCTCTTAGCTCCTGTACTTTATCACACCACTAGTCTTCTGGCTGCTGCTATATAATAAATTCTGATATATTAGTCCGGTTCCATTCCGCAAGGTCGGCTGTTTAGTAGGAGACAAGTGATATTTACATGCTAAGCCGGACATGAAGCGCGTTCATCACAAAGCCAGACTTCATTATATTAGCGGCTGTATTACATGCCCTAATGGCGTCGCCATCACCCACTGATGGAAGATCCTACCGATCCGGCATCCATCACTATGGGGGATAATGGTTTCCTCTATCCACAGCTGACACTACCAGACTGCCGGCTACTCCAGCTCCATGTCCCACCAGCCCCTCGCTCACCCGCAGTATTAGTTATGGGCGCCGTATACTGTAACAACACGGTCACCTCCCCGTCATAGAAGGAGGCCAAAAATAAGAATGTCCCCCTGAGCCAGTCACTATCACTCCAGCGTGTCAATCAAAGAAGAAGAAAGTAAGACTTCAATCTCTGAAGATTCACAGTCCTTTAATAGTGCTAGTCAGCTAAAAAAAACAAGGACTTGAAAGACCCACCAAGGAGAAGAAGCCAGCATGGGGTGGAGTGCCACCTTCTCGGAAGGCGATAAAGTGGCTGCGGGGGTCCAGCGAGCTACCGGCACAGGTGCAGCTTACAGAAATAACATCCAAAGCTCCATAGAGGAACCGGCATATCATTGTGTGCAGTCTGCAGGGTTAACCCTTTATAACAGGATAACGCTATACCAGAGAACACGCCGCACAATAAAGAGACAGAACTGGGCTGGGAAAACATGGATGGAGGACAGGCGGAGGACACGTCCGGATATCGGCCAACAGCTAAACACTATGTAATTAGTGATGAGCGAATAGTATTCAATCAAATAGTACGCTAATCACGCTATTTGATGGTGTTTGAATATTTGAACGATAACGCAGTAAAAATTTTATTCGCCCTCCCACATCCCCTGGCGCTTTTTTTAAGCCAATAAACATGCAGGGGGGGAGGGACAGGCACTAGGAATAGGCAGGACTTTAAAAAAAAAACTCTAACTGTGATTGGCTGGCTAAACCATGTGACCTCCTGAGTATAAAAATAAGGGATTCCAGATTCGTGTCACTTGCTTGTTGGAGCTAGAGAGGGACAGACTGTATACCAGGGAGAGACTGTATACCAGGGAGAGACTGTATACCAGGGAGAGACTGTATACCAGGGAGAGACTGTATACCAGGGAGAGACTGTATACCAGGGAGAGACTGTATACCAGGGAGAGACTGTATACCAGAGAGAGACTGTATACCAGGGAGAGACTGTATACCAGGGAGAGACTGTATACCAGGGAGAGACTGTATACCAGGGAAAGGAAGCTTTTAGGTGGTTAGGTAGGAAGGGACCCTCAAAAGCTCCTGTTAGGGCTAAAACTAGAAAAACCAGAGATTTAGAAGCTATTGTGGGACAGGCAGTGTGTTCAGACACCTACAGTGTATACGGCTGTATACTGTGATTGCAGAGTAATACCTCTTATCTTGTTACTACTGATTTGTAGTTATCGTTAATTTTCGTTATTACTTACTTTACACTGCACCTGACCTGTTACGTACCCAAGTGCGTACCGCTAGACCAAAACGTACGGACTTTTTATTTTTTTGTTCGTGTTCGGGATCCAAACCAAACATTGGGCTGTTATCTCCTCACTAGTGTTAAATGCAGCCAGACATGCTTCCCCTGCTGTCCTATATACACCCAGGCATGCTTCCCCTGCTGTCCTATATACACCCAGGCATGCTTCCCCTGCTGTCCTATATGTACCCAGGCATGCTTCCCCTGCTGTCCTATATGTACCCAGGCATGCTTCCCCTGCTGTCCTATATGTACCCAGGCATGCTTCCCCTGCTGTCCTATATGTACCCAGGCATGCTTCCCCTGCTGTACTATATGTACCCAGGCATGCTTCCCCTGCTGTCCTATATTCACCCAGGCATGCTTCCCCTGCTGTCCTATATACACCCAGGCATGCTTCCCCTGCTGTCCTATATGTACCCAGGCATGCTTCCCCTGCTGTCCTATATACACCCAGGCATGCTTCCCCTGCTGTCCTATATGTACCCAGGCATGCTTCCCCTGCTGTCCTATATGTACCCAGGCATGCTTCCCCTGCTGTCCTATATACACCCAGGCATGCCTCCCCTGCTGTCCTATATGTACCCAGGCATGCTTCCCCTGCTGTCCTATATACACCCAGGCATGCTTCCCCTGCTGTCCTATATACACCCAGGCATGCTTCCCCTGCTGTCCTATATACACCCAGGCATGCTTCCCCTGCTGTCCTATATGTACCCAGGCATGCTTCCCCTGCTGTCCTATATACACCCAGGCATGCTTCCCCTGCTGTCCTATATACACCCAGGCATGCTTCCCCTGCTGTCCCTGCTGCATCTAGAGGTGTCGCCATCATTTCCTGAGGGGTCATTGTGCACTTGGTGACCTCCTAGTTGTGTATTAATCGCGGCCGTTGTTGCAAATCGGCAACAATGGCCATGATTAATACAAAACTTACGTTGTGTAAACATGTCCTAATATTGTACGATACATGGAACATCTATAAAGAAGAGAATAATATCTATATAGGAGCATACAATCTATACATAGGAGCGTAGAATCTGTATAGAAGAGCACATATAGCTATTCTTTATGGCCATTTGAAGTAAAATTTTCCCAATTGCCAAGGAGAATAGTCTTAGGTTCAGTGTTAGTCTGTGACCTCATGAAGCTCTAGTCTTAAGCTCTGTATAAGGCCATGTTCACACAACGTGAGACACCAGCTGTTCCGTGACCTGGCCCGGTCACAGAACGACTGTTGTCAGAAAAGATCAGAATCTCTAGTCTTAGGCTCGGTATTAGTCTGCGACCTCATGAAGCTCTAGTCTTAGGCTCGGTATTAGTCTGCGACCTCATGAATCTCTAGTCTTAGGCTCGGTATTAGTCTACGACCTCATGAATCTCTAGTCTTAGGCTCGGTATTAGTCTACGACCTCATGAATCTCTAGTCTTAGGCTCGGTATTAGTCTGCGACCTCATAAAGCTCTAGTCTTAGGCTCGGTATTAGTCTGCGACCTCATGAAGCTCTAGTCTTAGGCTCGGTATTAGTCTGCGACCTCATGAATCTCTAGTCTTAGGCTCGGTATTAGTCTACGACCTCATGAATCTCTAGTCTTAGGCTCGGTATTAGTCTGCGACCTCATAAAGCTCTAGTCTTAGGCTCGGTATTAGTCTGCGACCTCATGAATCTCTAGTCTTAGGCTCGGTATTAGTCTGCGACCTCATGAATCTCTAGTCTTAGGCTCGGTATTAGTCTACGACCTCATGAATCTCTAGTCTTAGGCTCGGTATTAATCTGCGACCTCATGAAGCTCTAGTCTTAGGCTCGGTATTAGTCTGCGACCTCATAAAGCTCTAGTCTTAGGCTCGGTATTAGTCTGCGACCTCATAAAGCTCTAGTCTTAGGCTCGGTATTGTGATGGTCTGAAGCATCCCATTGACTTATACGTGGTCGGTCAGGTTACCATTAGTGAATAACTCCACAGACTTCTCTCTTTTTGCCATGAAACCTCTGGAAGTCTTCACAGAATGGAAAAAAAGCTCCAAGTATTATTATAAAAGCAATATCCATATAACACGAGCACAACATAAATAGGAGGGTATTTCTGCGTCTCTAATACAGAAGCTAATTAAGCCAAAAGTAATTAAGCCGTCACAATAAAATGAAATCTGTGTCTATACTTAATAACAAGTCGCTATTCACATTACCAGGACTCGTCCCATAAAGACCGAATTTCTGTGCTGCAAATTTAATGAGCAAAGAAAATGTTGGGTTTTTAAAGCCATAATGCATCTCTATAATTAGTATTTGTAGGTAGATAGTAAAACATTAAAAGAACATAAAAGTGACATGTAATTGCAATAACCTTGCATTAGACGACACCGCCGTGATGTATGGAACAATTCCATGATAGATTCCTTTTAAAAATGGGAAAATTCCGCATTCAGGCCAATCGCAATAATGTGTTGTTCAAATTACAGTATAGATAAAGCAATCAAAGTATTCAAAGAAGCGGGACGTGTGAGGCGGCCGTCATTCATCCGCCGGATAACACCCGTCAGACCTGCTTTATGGCTCGCCGCTAATGTATTAGGAACGCCGCTTTATGCTACATGTTTACTATTCAGAAATTAGAAATAATTCACCGCGCCGCATTGTTTTCTGCCGAACTCGAGATAAAACCCCCACGCGGTGCGGGAATTGTGCGTAATAGAATCCCCAGCTAACCTATGGTAATTAAAATGCATCACACTGTCCAGGGAGCAATGAGTTCTATCACATATCAGGACGACAACGTATCAGTACCAACCGCTACAAATTATTTATAATGGATCCATCGGCACAGGGAACAGTGCAGGGGAGATTGATGGAGAGTTTAGGTAATAGTTTATAATATATATGATAGAGATCAGGTTTTTTAAGAGGTTTAAGAAATGGATTGTTAAAGGGGTAATCCCATCATATATAATATAGTATATACCTGTAGGGATCAGGATACAGGGGTAACCCCATCATATATAATATAGTATATACCTGTAGGGATCAGGATACAGGGGGATTCCCATCATATATAATATAGTATATACCCCTAGGGATCAGGATACAGGGGTAATCCCATCATATATAATATAGTATATACCTGTAAGGATCAGGATAGAGGTGTAACCCCATCATATATGATATAGTATATACCTGTAGGGATCAGGATAGAGGGGGATCCCCATCATATATAATATAGTATATACCTGTAGGGATCAGGATACAGGGGGATTCCCATCATATATAATATAGTATATACCTGTAGGGATCAGGATAGAGGTGTAACCCCATCATATATAATATAGTATATACCTGTAGGGATCAGGATACAGGGGGATTCCCATCATATATAATATAGTATATACCTGTAGGGATCAGGATACAGGGGGATCCCCATCATATATAATATAGTATATACCTGTAGGGATCAGGATACAGGGGTAACCCCATCATATATAATATAGTATATACCTGTAGGGATCAGGATACAGGGGGATCCCCATCATATATAATATAGTATATACCTGTAGGGATCAGGATACAGGGGGATTTTCATCATATATAATATAGTATATACCTGTAGGGATCAGGATAGAGGGGGATTCCCATCATATATAATATAGT
The DNA here is from genome assembly GCF_027789765.1 of Dendropsophus ebraccatus. Taxonomy (NCBI): domain Eukaryota; kingdom Metazoa; phylum Chordata; class Amphibia; order Anura; family Hylidae; genus Dendropsophus; species Dendropsophus ebraccatus. Next base: position 125,119,735 of record NC_091461.1, on the reverse strand, counting down.
ATATACCTGTAGGGATCAGAATAAAGGGGTAACCCCATCATATATGATATAGTATATACCTGTAGGGATCAGGATAGAGGGGGATTCCCATCATATATAATATAGTATATACCTATAGGGATCTGGATACAGGGGGATTCACATCATATATAATATAGTATATACCTGTAGGGATCAGGATAGAGGTGTAACCCCATCATATATGATATAGTATATACCTGTAGGGATCAGGATACAGGGGGATTCCCATCATATATAATATAGTATATACCTGTAGGGATCAGGATACAGGGGGATTCCCATCATATATAATATAGCATATACCAGTAGGGATCAGGATACAGGGGTAACCCCATCATATATAACATAGTATATACCTTTAGGGATCAGGATACAGGGGTAACCCCATCTATATATAATATAGTATATACCTGTAGGGATCAGGATACAGGGGGATTCCCAACATATATAATATAGTATATACCTGTAGGGATCAGGATACAGGGGTAACTCCATCATATATAATATAGTATATACCTGTAGGGATCAGGATACAGGGGTAACCCCATCATATATAATATAGTATATACCTGTAGGGGTCAGGATACAGGGGGATTCCCATCATATATAATATAGTATATACCTGTAGGGATCAGGATACAGGGGGATTCCCATCATATATAATATAGTATATACCTGTAGGGATCAGGATAACGCGGGATTCCCATTATTGGTAAGTTTACATCTCCACTCTCTTCTATGTCTCCCTCTGACCTCTCACACATCTCCAGGGCTTGAGCATTGTCCAAGGAGACATGTGTAACCTCATGGGAGACATGGCGATGCCGAGCTGATTCAGCTGAGAACACCGGGCTGCTCTGTAATGTCTCTAGGAAGTATACATCAGTATGAGTGCTTGTTGGATACTTCTAATGGATGTCACTACATAGTCATCCCTGGCATCCATCACCCATAAAGCATGTACATCTATATCTGCTTGTCTTTATATGCAGTATCCTATTGGACCTAATCATTTTGACGCTAACCCATCCTCTATTATGTACATTGGGCTGAGGGATATATGTGACATATACACCAGTAGCCTTCTCTATGCTTATGGCAAACATGCTGAGCAGACCTCACCTTACAGGTATTTATGAAGCACAGGCTGATTTCCATCTGCGACATTATGCACGTAGAAGATGTTTTCTCAACATTTATACCTAAACAGGTACTTGAAAAACATCTGCTAAAGTGTAAAACAAGCGCACGCTCTGACATACCCCAGGCCATGGCAGTAGCGTCCTGTACAGGTACTTTGCATCATTGCTCTATCGTCTGCTCTTATTCTGCAGATTGATAATTGTTTGGATCTTTTCTCGTGTACATATCACCTGTTCTCTTCCCATGTTTCCTGACTGTAATTTTACAATCTGTTCACATTCTATTAAGTTCTTCTTTTTTTATGTGTGAAGGTAATATCTATAAAATGTGAACCATGTACCGCATGCATCTCCTATGGAATTTACAAAAAGACAAAGGCTGTGGCCACCTTTAAGGGTGCGTTCACACCTACAGGATCTGCAGCAGATCTGCAGCAGATTTTATGCTGTGTTCAGTTATTCAAATGAAATCTGCTGCAGATCCTGTAGGTGTGAACGCACCATAAAGGTCTCTTTTATTTGTGCTTTGCTTTTATTATGCTGCAAAAAACTTTCTCCATAATTATTTAAACAATTACCTAGATTATCTTCTACAGCCTTATCTGTGCTCATCTCCCTATCTACAGCCTTATCTGTGCTCATCTCCCTATCTACAGCCTTATGTGTGCTTATCTCCATATCTATAGCCTTATGTGTGCTTATCTCCATATCTATAGCCTTATGTGTGCTTATCTCCCTATCTACAGCCTTATGTGTGCTTATCTCCCTATCTATAGCCTTATGTGTGCTTATCACCCTATCTATCGCCTTATGTGTGCTTATCTCCCTATCTATAGCCTTAAGTGTGCTTATCTCCCTATCTATAGCCTTATGTGTGCTTATCACCCTATCTATCGCCTTATGTGTGCTTATCTCCCTATCTATAGCCTTATGTGTGCTTATCTCCCTATCTATAGCCTTATGTGTGCTTATCTCCCTATCTATAGCCTTATGTGTGCTTATCTCCCTATCTATAGCCTTATGTGTGCTTATCTCCCTATCTATAGCCTTATGTGTGCTTATCTCCCTATCTATAGCCTTATGTGTGCTTATCACCCTATCTATCGCCTTATGTGTGCTTATCTCCCTATCTATAGCCTTATGTGTGCTTATCTCCCTATCTATAGCCTTATGTGTGCTTATCTCCCTATCTATAGCCTTATGTGTGCTTATCTCCCTATCTATAGCCTTATGTGTGCTTATCTCCCTATCTATAGCCTTATGTGTGCTTATCACCCTATCTATCGCCTTATGTGTGCTTATCTCCCTATCTATAGCCTTATGTGTGCTTATCTCCCTATATATAGCCTTATGTGTGCTTATCTCCCTATCTATAGCCTTATGTGTGCTTATATACCGGCAATGTGAGCTGCCCTCCAAGGATTCTCCCTCTTCTGTCCATAATTTAAGCTGGTGCAGGGCTCCAGATGGCGACCAAAATGGTCGCCAATGCGACTGACATCTTGCAAATATTAATAATCTGGGCGCCATTTGCGACTGGCCCCGGCGGCGCACTGTCTCTTTAAGGACTTCCACCTTCCGCACGCTGCGCCGAATCACGTGGCGCCTCTGCGGCCGTCCGTCCAATGAATGACGGACGTGCTGGATGACGTGTGCGGGGACACGCTTCTCCAGTGACGTCATCCAGCACGTCCGTCATTCATTGGACGGACGGCCGCAGAGGCGCCACACTCCTCCAGCGCTTCTCTCCCGCCTCTCCTCACCCGGCGCCGCGGTTCTTCAAGTTCACCCCAGCGGCACCAAGCTTAGATGGTGGGTGAGTACAACCGGAGGGACGGCAGGGGTGGCGGCCGGCCAGTAATGTGTGTGGGGGGACCGAGGCCTGGGCGGGGGATTGAGGCTACTCGCTCATGGACGAGATCGCCTCTTGTAGGGGGCGGGGCTATGAGTCTGCAGGACATGGAGGGTTCGCTGCTGAAATGGACCAACTACTTGTCTGGTAGGTGCTGTGCTGCAGCCAGGGACTGGGAGCTGGCGGGGTTATAGATACAAGTGCGGCTGTGGGCATCGCTGGGGTGGAACTTTATTTTTACAGGTGGAGAAATCCTTTTTGTAGGTGAGCTGGGACTTGTAGTTCTTTGTCGAGGCAGCCTAAGAATGACATAAAATATAGCATGCTTCTGTATAGGCGTTTCCAAATCTATGGCCCTCCAGCTATATATAGACTGCACAGTACCACTTCCCTCAGTGTCTGTATGTATATACACTGCACAGTACCACTTCCCTCAGTGTCTGTATATATAGACTGCACAGTACCACTTCCCTCAGTGTCTGTATGTATATACACTGCACAGTACCACTTCCCTCAGTGTGTATGTATAGACTGCACAGTACCACTTCCCTCAGTGTCTGTATGTATAGACTGCACAGTACCACTTCCCTCAGTGTCTGTATGTATATACACTGCACAGTACCACTTCCCTCAGTGTCTGTATGTATATACACTGCACAGTACCACTTCCCTCAGTGTCTGTATGTATATACACTGCACAGTACCACTTCCCTCAGTGTCTGTATGTATATACACTGCACAGTACCACCTCCCTCAGTGTCTGTATGTATATACACTGCACAGTACCACTTCCCTCAGTGTGTGTATGTATACACTGCACAGTACCACTTCCCTCAGTGTCTGTATGTATATACACTGCACAGTACCACTTCCCTCAGTGTCTGTATGTATATACACTGCACAGTACCACTTCCCTCAGTGTCTGTATATATAGACTGCACAGTACCACTTCCCTCAGTGTCTGTATGTATATACACTGCACAGTACCACTTCCCTCAGTGTGTATGTATAGACTGCACAGTACCACTTCCCTCAGTGTCTGTATGTATAGACTGCACAGTACCACTTCCCTCAGTGTCTGTATGTATATACACTGCACAGTACCACTTCCCTCAGTGTGTATGTATAGACTGCACAGTACCACTTCCCTCAGTGTCTGGATGTATATACACTGCACAGTACCACTTCCCTCAGTGTCTGTATGTATATACACTGCACAGTACCACTTCCCTCAGTGTCTGTATGTAGATACACTGCACAGTACCACTTCCCTCAGTGTCTGTATGTATATACACTGCACAGTACCACTTCCCTCAGTGTCTGTATGTATATACACTGCACAGTACCACTTCCCTCAGTGTCTGTATGTATATACACTGCACAGTACCACCTCCCTCAGTGTCTGTATGTATATACACTGCACAGTACCACTTCCCTCAGTGTGTGTATGTATACACTGCACAGTACCACTTCCCTCAGTGTCTGTATGTATATACACTGCACAGTACCACTTCCCTCAGTGTCTGTATGTATATACACTGCACAGTACCACTTCCCTCAGTGTCTGTATGTATAGACTGCACAGTACCACTTCCCTCAGTGTCTGTATGTATATACACTGCACAGTACCACTTTCCTCAGTGTCTGTATGTATATACACTGCACAGTACCACTCCCCTCAGTGTCTGTATGTATATACACTGCACAGTACCACTTCCCTCAGTGTCTGTATGTATATACACTGCACAGTACCACTTCCCTCAGTGTCTGTATATACACTGCACAGTACCACTTCCCTCAGTGTCTGTATGTATATACACTGCACAGTACCACTTCCCTCAGTGTCTGTATGTATATACACTGCACAGTACCACTTCCCTCAGTGTCTGTATATATATATAGACTGCACAGTACCACTTCCCTCAGTGTCTGTATATATACACTGCACAGTACCACTTCCCTCAGTGTCTGTGTGTATATACACTGCACAGTACCACTTCCCTCAGTGTCTGTATGTATATACACTGCACAGTACCACTTCCCTCAGTGTCTGTATGTATATACACTGCACAGTACCACTTCCCTCAGTGTCTGTATGTATATACACTGCACAGTACCACTTCCCTCAGTGTCTGTATGTATATACACTGCACAGTACCACTTCCCTCAGTGTCTGTATATACACTGCACAGTACCACTTCCCTCAGTGTCTGTATGTATATACACTGCACAGTACCACTTCCCTCAGTGTGTGTATGTATATACACTGCACAGTACCACTTCCCTCAGTGTCTGTATGTATATACACTGCACAGTACCACTTCCCTCAGTGTCTGTATGTATATACACTGCACAGTACCACTTCCCTCAGTGTCTGTATGTATATACACTGCACAGTACCACTTCCCTCAGTGTCTGTATGTATATACACTGCACAGTACCACTTCCCTCAGTGTCTGTATGTATATACACTGCACAGTACCACTTCCCTCAGTGTCTGTATGTATATACACTGCACAGTACCACTTCCCTCAGTGTCTGTATGTATATACACTGCACAGTACCACTTCCCTCAGTGTCTGTATGTATATACACTGCACAGTACCACTTCCCTCAGTGTCTGTATGTATATACACTGCACAGTACCACTTCCCTCAGTGTCTGTATGTATATACACTGCACAGTACCACTTCCCTCAGTGTCTGTATGTATATACACTGCACAGTACCACTTCCCTCAGTGTCTGTATGTATATACACTGCACAGTACCACTTCCCTCAGTGTCTGTATGTATATACACTGCACAGTACCACTTCCCTCAGTGTCTGTATGTATAGACTGCACAGTACCACTCCCCTCAGTGTCTGTATGTATATACACTGCACAGTACCACTTCCCTCAGTGTCTGTATATACACTGCACAGTACCACTTCCCTCAGTGTCTGTATGTATATACACTGCACAGTACCACTTCCCTCAGTGTCTGTATGTATATACACTGCACAGTACCACTTCCCTCAGTGTCTGTATATATATAGACTGCACAGTACCACTTCCCTCAGTGTCTGTATATATACACTGCACAGTACCACTCCCCTCAGTGTCTGTATGTATATACACTGCACAGTACCACTTCCCTCAGTGTCTGTATGTATATACACTGCACAGTACCACTTCCCTCAGTGTCTGTATGTATATACACTGCACAGTACCACTTCCCTCAGTGTCTGTATGTATAGACTGCACAGTACCACTCCCCTCAGTGTCTGTATGTATATACACTGCACAGTACCACTTCCCTCAGTGTCTGTATATACACTGCACAGTACCACTTCCCTCAGTGTCTGTATGTATATACACTGCACAGTACCACTTCCCTCAGTGTCTGTATGTATATACACTGCACAGTACCACTTCCCTCAGTGTCTGTATATATATAGACTGCACAGTACCACTTCCCTCAGTGTCTGTATATATACACTGCACAGTACCACTCCCCTCAGTGTCTGTATGTATATACACTGCACAGTACCACTCCCCTCAGTGTCTGTATGTATATACACTGCACAGTACCACTTCCCTCAGTGTCTGTATGTATACACTGCACAGTACCACTTCCCTCAGTGTCTGTATGTATATACACTGCACAGTACCACTTCCCTCAGTGTCTGTGTGTATATACACTGCACAGTACCACTTCCCTCAGTGTCTGTGTGTATATACACTGCACAGTACCACTTCCCTCAGTGTCTGTATGTATATACACTGCACAGTACCACTTCCCTCAGTGTCTGTATGTATATACACTGCACAGTACCACTTCCCTCAGTGTCTGTATGTATATACACTGCACAGTACCACTTCCCTCAGTGTCTGTATGTATATACACTGCACAGTACCACTTCCCTCTGTGTCTGTATATACACTGCACAGTACCACTTCCCTCAGTGTCTGTATGTATATACACTGCACAGTACCACTTCCCTCAGTGTCTGTATGTAGATACACTGCACAGTACCACTTCCCTCAGTGTCTGTATGTATATACACTGCACAGTACCACTTCCCTCAGTGTCTGTATGTATATACACTGCACAGTACCACTTCCCTCAGTGTCTGTATGTATATACACTGCACAGTACCACTTCCCTCAGTGTCTGTATATACACTGCACAGTACCACTTCCCTCAGTGTCTGTATGTATATACACTGCACAGTACCACTCCCCTCAGTGTCTGTATGTATATACACTGCACAGTACCACTTCCCTCAGTGTCTGTATGTATATACACTGCACAGTACCACTTCCCTCAGTGTCTGTATGTATATACACTGCACAGTACCACTTCCCTCAGTGTCTGTATGTATATACACTGCACAGTACCACTTCCCTCAGTGTCTGTATGTATATACACTGCACAGTACCACTTCCCTCAGTGTCTGTATGTATATACACTGCACAGTACCACTTCCCTCAGTGTCTGTATGTATATACACTGCACAGTACCACTTCCCTCAGTGTCTGTATGTATAGACTGCACAGTACCACTCCCCTCACTGTCTGTATGTATATACACTGCACAGTACCACTTCCCTCAGTGTCTGTATGTATATACACTGCACAGTACCACTTCCCTCAGTGTCTGTATGTATATACACTGCACAGTACCACTTCCCTCAGTGTCTGTATGTATATACACTGCACAGTACCACTTCCCTCAGTGTCTGTATGTATATACACTGCACAGTACCACTTCCCTCAGTGTCTGTATGTATACACTGCACAGTACCACTTCCCTCAGTGTCTGTATGTATATACACTGCACAGTACCACTTCCCTCAGTGTCTGTATGTATATACACTGCACAGTACCACTTCCCTCAGTGTCTGTATGTATATACACTGCACAGTACCACTTCCCTCAGTGTCTGTATGTATATACACTGCACAGTACCACTTCCCTCAGTGTCTGTATGTATATACACTGCACAGTACCACTTCCCTCAGTGTCTGTATGTATATACACTGCACAGTACCACTTCCCTCAGTGTCTGTATGTATATACACTGCACAGTACCACTTCCCTCAGTGTCTGTATATATATAGACTGCACAGTACCACTTCCCTCAGTGTCTGTATATATACACTGCACAGTACCACTTCCCTCAGTGTCTGTGTGTATATACACTGCACAGTACCACTTCCCTCAGTGTCTGTATGTATATACACTGCACAGTACCACTTCCCTCAGTGTCTGTATGTATATACACTGCACAGTACCACTTCCCTCAGTGTCTGTATATATACACTGCACAGTACCACTTCCCTCAGTGTCTGTATGTATATACACTGCACAGTACCACTCCCCTCAGTGTCTGTATGTATATACACTGCACAGTACCACTTCCCTCAGTGTGTGTATGTATATACACTGCACAGTACCACTTCCCTCAGTGTCTGTATGTATATACACTGCACAGTACCACTCCCCTCAGTGTCTGTATGTATATACACTGCACAGTACCACTTCCCTCAGTGTGTGTATGTATATACACTGCACAGTACCACTTCCCTCAGTGTCTGTATGTATATACACTGCACGGTACCACTTCCCTCAGTGTGTGTATGTATATACACTGCACAGTACCACTTCCCTCAGTGTCTGTATGTATATACACTGCACAGTACCACTTCCCTCAGTGTCTGTATGTATAGACTGCACAGTACCACTTCCCTCAGTGTCTGTATGTATATACACTGCACAGTACCACTTCCCTCAGTGTCTGTATGTATATACACTGCACAGTACCACTTCCCTCAGTGTCTGTATGTATATACACTGCACAGTACCACTTCCCTCAGTGTCTGTATGTATATACACTGCACAGTACGACTTCTCTCAGTGTCTGTATATACACTGCACAGTACCACTTCCCTCAGTGTCTGTATGTATATACACTGCACAGTACCACTTCCCTCAGTGTCTGTATGTATATACACTGCACAGTACCACTTCCCTCAGTGTCTGTATATATACACTGCACAGTACCACTCCCCTCAGTGTCTGTATGTATATACACTGCACAGTACCACTTCCCTCAGTGTCTGTATGTATATACACTGCACAGTACCACTCCCCTCAGTGTCTGTATGTATATACACTGCACAGTACCACTTCCCTCAGTGTCTGTATATACACTGCACAGTACCACTTCCCTCAGTGTCTGTATGTATATACACTGCACAGTACCACTTCCCTCAGTGTCTGTATGTATATACACTGCACAGTACCACTTCCCTCAGTGTCTGTATGTATATACACTGCACAGTACCACTTCCCTCAGTGTCTGTATGTATATACACTGCACAGTACCACTTCCCTCAGTGTCTGTATGTATATACACTGCACAGTACCACTTCCCTCAGTGTCTGTATGTATATACACTGCACAGTACCACTTCCCTCAGTGTCTGTATGTATACACTGCACAGTACCACTTCCCTCAGTGTCTGTATGTATATACACTGCACAGTACCACTTCCCTCAGTGTCTGTATGTATATACACTGCACAGTACCACTTCCCTCAGTGTGTATGTATAGACTGCACAGTACCACTTCCCTCAGTGTCTGTATATATACACTGCACAGTACCACTTCCCTCAGTGTCTGTATGTATATACACTGCACAGTACCACTTCCCTCAGTGTCTGTATGTATATATACACTGCACAGTACCACTTCCCTCAGTGTCTGTATGTATATATACACTGCACAGTACCACTTCCCTCAGTGTCTGTATGTATATACACTGCACAGTACCACTTCCCTCAGTGTCTGTATGTATATACACTGCACAGTACCACTTCCCTCAGTGTCTGTATGTATATACACTGCACAGTACCACTTCCCTCAGTGTCTGTATGTATATACACTGCACAGTACCACTTCCCTCAGTGTCTGTATGTATATACACTGCACAGTACCACTTCCCTCAGTGTCTGTATGTATATACACTGCACAGTACCACTTCCCTCAGTGTCTGTATGTATATACACTGCACAGTACCACTTCCCTCAGTGTCTGTATGTATATACACTGCACAGTACCACTTCCCTCAGTGTCTGTATGTATATACACTGCACAGTACCACTTCCCTCAGTGTCTGTCTGTATATACACTGCACAGTACCACTTCCCTCAGTGTCTGTATGTATATACACTGCACAGTACCACTTCCCTCAGTGTCTGTGTGTATATACACTGCACAGTACCACTTCCCTCAGTGTCTGTATGTATATACACTGCACAGTACCACTTCCCTCAGTGTCTGTATGTATATACACTGCACAGTACCACTTCCCTCTTCCCTCAGTGTCTGTATGTATATACACTGCACAGTACCACTTCCCTCAGTGTCTGTGTGTATATACACTGCACAGTACCACTTCCCTCAGTGTCTGTGTGTATATACACTGCACAGTACCACTTCCCTCAGTGTCTGTATGTATATACACTGCACAGTACCACTTCCCTCAGTGTCTGTATGTATATACACTGCACAGTACCACTTCCCTCAGTGTCTGTATGTATATACACTGCACAGTACCACTTCCCTCAGTGTCTGTATGTATATACACTGCACAGTACCACTTCCCTCAGTGTCTGTATGTATATATACACTGCACAGTACCACTTCCCTCAGTGTCTGTATGTATATACACTGCACAGTACCACTTCCCTCAGTGTCTGTATGTATAGACTGCACAGTACCACTCCCCTCAGTGTCTGTATGTATATACACTGCACAGTACCACTTCCCTCAGTGTCTGTATGTATATACACTGCACAGTACCACTTCCCTCAGTGTCTGTATGTATATACACTGCACAGTACCACTTCCCTCAGTGTCTGTATATACACTGCACAGTACCACTTCCCTCAGTGTCTGTATGTATATACACTGCACAGTACCACTTCCCTCAGTGTCTGTATGTATATACACTGCACAGTACCACTTCCCTCAGTGTCTGTATATATATAGACTGCACAGTACCACTTCCCTCAGTGTCTGTATGTATATACACTGCACAGTACCACTTCCCACAGTGTCTGTATGTATATACACTGCACAGTACCACTTCCCTCAGTGTCTGTATGTATATACACTGCACAGTACCACTTCCCTCAGTGTCTGTATGTATATACACTGCACAGTACCACTTCCCTCAGTGTCTGTATGTATATACACTGCACAGTACCACTTCCCTCAGTGTCTGTATGTATATACACTGCACAGTACCACTTCCCTCAGTGTCTGTATGTATACACTGCACAGTACCACTTCCCTCAGTGTCTGTATGTATATACACTGCACAGTACCACTTCCCTCAGTGTCTGTATGTATATACACTGCACAGTACCACTTCCCTCAGTGTGTATGTATAGACTGCACAGTACCACTTCCCTCAGTGTCTGTATATATACACTGCACAGTACCACTTCCCTCAGTGTCTGTATGTATATACACTGCACAGTACCACTTCCCTCAGTGTCTGTATGTATATACACTGCACAGTACCACTTCCCTCAGTGTCTGTATGTATATATACACTGCACAGTACCACTTCCCTCAGTGTCTGTATATACACTGCACAGTACCACTTCCCTCAGTGTCTGTATGTATATACACTGCACAGTACCACTTCCCTCAGTGTCTGTATGTATATACACTGCACAGTACCACTTCCCTCAGTGTGTATGTATATACACTGCACAGTACCACTTCCCTCAGTGTCTGTATGTATATACACTGCACAGTACCACTTCCCTCAGTGTCTGTATGTATATACATTGCACAGTACCACTCCCCTCAGTGTCTGTATGTATAGACTGCACAGTACCACTTCCCTCAGTGTCTGTATGTATATACACTGCACAGTACCACTTCCCTCAGTGTCTGTATGTATATACACTGCACAGTACCACTTCCCTCAGTGTCTGTATATATATAGACTGCACAGTACCACTTCCCTCAGTGTCTGTATGTATATACACTGCACAGTACCACTTCCCTCAGTGTCTGTATGTATATACACTGCACAGTACCACTTCCCTCAGTGTCTGTATGTATATACACTGCACAGTACCACTTCCCTCAGTGTCTGTATGTATATACACTGCACAGTACCACTTCCCTCAGTGTCTGTATGTATATACACTGCACAGTACCACTTCCCTCAGTGTCTGTATGTATATACACTGCACAGTACCACTTCCCTCAGTGTCTGTATGTATACACTGCACAGTACCACTTCCCTCAGTGTCTGTATGTATATACACTGCACAGTACCACTTCCCTCAGTGTCTGTATGTATATACACTGCACAGTACCACTTCCCTCAGTGTGTATGTATAGACTGCACAGTACCACTTCCCTCAGTGTCTGTATATATACACTGCACAGTACCACTTCCCTCAGTGTCTGTATGTATATACACTGCACAGTACCACTTCCCTCAGTGTCTGTATGTATATACACTGCACAGTACCACTTCCCTCAGTGTCTGTATGTATATATACACTGCACAGTACCACTTCCCTCAGTGTCTGTATATACACTGCACAGTACCACTTCCCTCAGTGTCTGTATGTATATACACTGCACAGTACCACTTCCCTCAGTGTCTGTATGTATATACACTGCACAGTACCACTTCCCTCAGTGTGTATGTATATACACTGCACAGTACCACTTCCCTCAGTGTCTGTATGTATATACACTGCACAGTACCACTTCCCTCAGTGTCTGTATGTATATACACTGCACAGTACCACTCCCCTCAGTGTCTGTATGTATAGACTGCACAGTACCACTTCCCTCAGTGTCTGTATGTATATACACTGCACAGTACCACTTCCCTCAGTGTCTGTATATATAGACTGCACAGTACCACTTCCCTCAGTGTCTGTATGTATATACACTGCACAGTACCACTTCCCTCAGTGTCTGTATGTATATACACTGCACAGTACCACTTCCCTCAGTGTCTGTATGTATATACACTGCACAGTACCACTTCCCTCAGTGTCTGTATGTATATACACTGCACAGTACCACTTCCCTCAGTGTCTGTATGTATATACACTGCACAGTACCACTTCCCTCAGTGTCTGTATGTATATACACTGCACAGTACCACTTCCCTCAGTGTCTGTATGTATATACACTGCACAGTACCACTTCCCATATACATTGCCACAGGGGCTATATGTCATCGGCTGCCGGGGGCTATATATATAGTAGATCATTGCCGGTAAGATGGCAGCTGGCTGAGGGAACACACCGGCAGCAGGGGGGTATATGGTTGTCAGACTGTATATGGTTGTCAGACTGTATATGGTTGTCAGACTGTATATGGTTGTCAGACTGTATATGGTTGTCAAGTTGCAAGTTTCCATGTTGAACGTTTTCAAACTAAGAAAAGAGAGAATCTAAAGGAGGAGGAGGAGGATGAGGAGGAGGAGGAGGAGGAGGCTGCCGCGGCCTCTGCACACAGTAAGTCCCATGTAACATAACATTAATTTTACATGTTTTAAAATGTTGGCGACCAAATATTCTATTTGGCGCCTAAATTTTTCAGGTTAGGAGCCAATGGCTCCCAGGTAAATTTTTTAGTCTGGAGCCCTGTGGTGTCTAACCCCCCACCAACCTCTACTTTCTGCTAGGAATATAAAAAAAAATAGGATTACAACAAAGATAATTGAAGGACAATGGCCTTACCAGGGGAGAGCGACACACAAAGGTCTGCATAGCCCTCATAGGTTCAAACTATTTACTTTCTTTATTATTGTTCATGTGACTATGACTGGGTCTAAACAATCTGAGATATATATATATATATATATAGCGTTTAGAAGGTCAGCGTCATATTGTAAAGGCTTCATGAAATATACAGAATCTAATCATGACACGTTAGATGCTCAGACAACACTTTAATCCTCTTTTAATGTAATGTTAGATAAACAGACAGGAGGATTCTATCTTTCTATGGATTTCCTAGAGGTGACCGCAACCCTCCGCATCTTCCCCGCAGAGATGGGGCACTTGAGGGATAAATCCTCTACTGGGACACACTGCAGCTATTATTGCTAATGATATTCAGTCCCTTTATCTGGATTGGCAGAGACTGAACTAAACCCGGGTTACCTGAGCTGGGTGTTATACGATAGTCAATCATATAATACAGTCCTTGTCCCCCCAACATGTTTCGCTGATTTACGCAGTAACTTCATGACTGCTGGAGATTGCTGTAAAGAAAAATTGCTGTGCTTGGCTTATCCGCCTCTAGAAACAAGACGTGATCAAATAGTCATATATGACCCCAAAATGTTACCAATAAAAATTGTAACTTTTCCTTTGACAGTTAAACCATAGTAAGAAAAAAGAACACACAATAGTAAGAAAATAGAGGGGGGCACTCACCAATCTGTTTACTGTGGTTTTATTCTTCTCATATCAAAGGTAAAAACAGTTCATAGCAAGATTTGTAGGGCGGCTTCTCACACCGAGGTTGTGAGAAGAATAGAGGTGAGTGCCCCCCTCTATTATCGTTCTATCAGGTGTAATATTTGTGACGTTTTGCCTTGAGTGTGGCGGCTAGCGTGGCCACAGTTTGGGGTTGTGCCGAGGCATGGGGCGGGGGTGAGGTTGGATTAACCTCTTATAGTGCAGGAAGGTGTCCGGGTGATCGGGCAGCAGATACATCTCCGCACTTTCTATCATTACCAAAACGGCTAAAAGTTCCAATATTTTAAAGTAAGAAAAAAATCAATCCCTTCTTACTGGCAAGTGCAGCAAAGTTATGGAGTAGTCCAAGGTCACTTCCCGCCACCTCGGGTTTTGCCATTGGGGGACGACATTGTTTTTCTAGTACACAAATAACTAGAAGACAAAGCAATAGACATAGTGACACAAAATGTAAGAGAAAACCCAGCAGTGGAGGAAGACAACCATGCGGTGGCCTGCAGGCCCTTTCGGGGGTAAGAAGGGCGTGTGGGAGTTGTCAGCGGCGTTTCCGATCAGAGAGGTGACAGTTGTGACTGGACTTCGCACTCCATAGGGCTCTTCTTTTACCGCATCCCTCTAACCGAGCTGACACATGTCGGCTTCATGCTTCCATGTCACTGCTGCTGTCTTCTCCAATCCAGCCCTGTCACCGAGCACCTGTCCCAGCGCACTAAACGCAGGAGCCACACTGTATAAATGGCGGCCCAGGATATGATGTACGGTTTAATCCTCAGAGCTGCTATCTGTGTTACAAAACACCAGGCACATCGCTTAACACCCAGACCCAAATTTATATCCTGCACCTCCCAGCAGCCCCATAAAGCGTGCGGAGCGGGCTGTGCCGCTAGACGAAGGCTCCGCTCTGCATTATAAATACTGTCCATATTGTTGGGCTCTGACATATAGGCTTATCCTCCCCGAAGCTTCCCGCTGCTATAAACATTCCAGATATTTCTAAACCCTGATCTATGGATTTCCCTTCAGCGCTAACAACATTATATGTGGATGGATTCTCCGACTCTCCGACATCTAATAAAGAAATAGAAAAGGTGGACAACGCGGTCGGATAAAGGCTTGATGGTGATTTTATGCTGTAGGCAAAGCTAAAGCCGCGAGGCGTTCTTCCAGGAGCCGGGATAATATAACCTGCTTAGGACGGAGCCAGAAAGATTCCCCCCAATCTCCTTCCATTAGACGCGCTCAGCGGGAACCTAATCACAAGGTGGCAGCCCGCTCTCTCCAGAAATCCAAGGGTTAAGGTTACGTCCTCCGGAGTTCATTGTTTCCCCTTTCTAGGTGATTGTGTTAAGTAAGAATAATTAGGTGACGGAGCGCGGGATTATGGGTAGCTCATATTTTAATGAACTAATGCGCTCAATTGCAGATAATTTTATAAGCACAGAGCGTGACTAGCCGCCCGCAAAGATGGAATTGCATCTCCTAACAACCGCTTAAAAAGAGAAACACATTTTTTTGCCTTATTACACCTCCCCCCCCCCCCAGAGAGAATAACGCTGATGGATAAATAAGGCTGGAATACATTTGTCTCTCACACACTTCTATCCCATTCTTTTCAATTAAGTTTACAAGACCCATTAACGTCGACGGCGTCTTCCCACATCCTCAGAGTCCCCCCCCCCCCCCCCCAATAATGAACAAGACGAGGAAATGTTTGGCTACTTAGGCAGGTAATTGAATAACCCTTCAAGGACTGGACCAAGGAGATGGAGGGGGGTACATATTAGGAGGCCTGGCGGGTGGTTCTAGAAGACATGGGGGGGGGGGTATATATTAGGAGGCCTGGCAGGTGGTTCTAGAAGACGAGGGGGGGGATGTATATATTAGGAGGCCTGGTGGGTGGTTCTAGAAGACGAGGGGGGGATGTATATATTAGGAGGCCTGGTGGGTGGTTCTAGAAGACGGGGGGGGGGGGTATATATTAGGAGGCCTGGCGGGTGTTTCTAGAAGGGGGGGATGTATATATTAGGAGTAGGGATGGTACGAGCCGAGTTCGGTTCGGGTTCGTACAAACCCGAACCCTTGGTAATGATTCCCGCTGTCTGCCCGCTCCGTGCAGCGGGCGGATACAGCGGGAGGACAGCCTGGAAATCTGGGATACAGTCATAGCCATAGGCTGTACCCCAGTTTTCCAGGCGGTCCTCCCGCTGTATCCGCCCGCTGCACGGAGCGTGCAGACAGCGGGAATCCGATGCCGAGCGTTCAGGTTCATCCGAACCTCGGCGAGTTCGGACCATCCCTAATTAGGAGGCCTGGCGGGTGGTTCTAGAAGACGGGGGGGGATGTATATATTAGGAGGCCTGGCGGGTGGTTCTAGAAGACGGGGGGGGGGGGATGTATATATTAGGAGGCCTGGCGGGTGGTTCTACAAGACTGGGGGGGGGGGATGTATATATTAGGAGGCCTGGCGGGTGGTTCTAGAAGACTGGGGGGGGATGTATATATTAGGAGGCCTGGCGGGTGGTTCTAGAAGACTGAGGGGGGATGTATATATTAGGAGGCCTGGCGGGTGGTTCTAGAAGACTGAGGGGGGATGTATATATTAGGAGGCCTGGCTGGTGGTTCTAGAAGACTGAGGGGGGATGTATATATTAGGAGGCCTGGCGGGTGGTTCTAGAAGACTGAGGGGGGATGTATATATTAGGAGGCCTGGCTGGTGGTTCTAGAAGACTGAGGGGGGATGTATATATTAGGAGGCCTGGCGGGTGGTTCTACAAGACTGGGGGGGGGATGTATATATTAGGAGGCCTGGCGGGTGGTTCTACAAGACTGGGGGGGGGCATTTAAAGGGTTTAATAGATACAAGTCGTCTGCAGTTTTTAGCTGGTGGTGGTCGCCTCCGTATGTTATATATCAGTCTGCTCTATAATAATAACACACTGCCTGACCGGAAATTTGGGGCTATGTTCCCACAGCATCTAAAAACGGCCGTTGGTTCTTAAATAACAGCTGCTATTTTATAATGGGGGCTGTAAATAATGATCACTATTAATGGCCGTCATTATTAATCAACGTCAATTTTGGGGACATAGCCTTATTGTGAATTAAAAAAAAAAATCTAATTTAGTATTCCAAAAACTTCCCTCTATATCCTGGTCACATTAGAATTGCGCTCGAGAGCTTTGTTTCTATTAAACACCAGGATTAAGGGGGTGATGTTTCTGATACTAGGGGTACCAGCTTATGTTCTTAAAGGGGAACTATCAGATGGTTAGATTACTCTAACCTGCTGATAGCACTCTGTTTGGTTGAGGCGCCATGGAGGAAGGTAAAAGACATACTATCTAGATCTGAGCCCTAGTCTGGCCCTTGAGTGATGTCACCATCTATGACCAGCCCCTATATATATATATATATATATATATAGGGGCTGGTCAAAGATGTCTAAATGTCCCAATAAAGATTTTGGACAGAGAACTGACAGGAGTGCTGGGGGAGGGGAGTAGACAGGGTGGGAGGGCTGTAATGGAGAGCTGAAGACAAATAATGCATTCTGGGAATTGTACTACTGAGAAACTGCTCAACAGGAAAGTACAACCATAAAGCACAGAACTAAGACCCTAAAACAGATGTATGTTGGTGGCTTCAGTACTGGGCGGACAGGTGAGCAATGCTTTGTGCATCGGCAGCATGTTTATTATTTTACCTGAAGTCGGAGTACCCCTTTAATAACACTTATCTGCTAAAAGGCTGCAAATTCTCATTGTGACATTTCAGACTTGAAGATCCAGCACTTTGTGAAAAATAACATGTCAAAAATGAATTTATCATCAGATGTGCCGAGATCTTGTGCCATTTCCAGTCGCAGTCATCCCGGGCAGTCAAGCACATTGGCTGGGAGTAATATTTCACTCCTCAATCTTCTTACATTGCGGCTCTTGAAGAATTGTCCAGCTTATTCTTCAATTCAGAAATCTGCTCTTTCATCTGCTCTTTCACAAATAAATCCTTCTCCGGTCTTCCTGCCCGTGAACTCGAAACTCTTCCAGCCATTCGCAAAGCATCAGTGCAGCTTATCAAACTCTCCTCCGCTTTTCAAGCACTTTACCCCATAAAATTCTTCATTTCCAACAAAGTCACTTGCTGCCCTTCAAAGATCTTGTGTCCTGGATGACGGTCTGCATCTTATCTGTTATCGCTGGCTGCACCCTGCCCCCCCTCCCTGACCCCCCGCCCCCTCCCCGCCCCCTCCCTGACCCCCCTCCCTGACCCCCCGCCCCCCTCCCTGTCTTGCACAATTTGCCGGGAGCCGGCCGCAGGTTCCTGACAGTTTCCTCTGTTATCGTAGCGGTAGGAAAAAAGCTTCCACCACTTCCGGAAAAGGCGCCAATTCTGGACTGTTAGTAAGGAGAAGCTGTCAGCCCCCCGACGCCTCTGTTTTGTGGGCACTGTTCCTTACTTCTGTTCTCCTTGTTACCGTTCTCCTTGTCTATGGGGCTGGGACTGACACACTGTGGCACTGACTGGACACCACTGACAAGTACAAGAACAAGTCCCACTGACACCCAGTTAAAGGGCAAGTTCCACCAACGGTAAAAAATGGCAGACGGGTGTCACTGTGTCACTGATTGGCTGGGCGGGCAGTCACTTATGGGGGGTCGCAACGTGGGACTCTGTAGCGTCCAGGAGTAGTGCTACAAAGCCATGGGGATGGTAGAGTTCCCTTGTGCGTTATTCTTGACCAACAGAAGTCCCTGCTCCCAACATCAGACAGAAGTCCCTGCTCCCAACAATACACAGAAGTCCCTTCTCCCAACATCAGACAGAAGTCCCTGCTCTCAACATCAGACAGAAGTCCCTGCTCCCAACATCAGACAGAAGTCCCTGCTCCCAACATCAGACAGTAGTCCCTGCTCCAAACAATAGACAGAAGTCCCTGCTCCCAACATCAGACAGTAGTCCCTGCTCCCAACTATAGACAGAAGTCCCTGCTCCCAACCATAGACAGAAGTCCCTGCTCTCAACCATAGACAGAAGTCCCTGCTCCCAATATCAGACAGAAGTCCCTGCTCCCAACCATAGGCAGAAGTCCCTGCTCCCAACAATACACAGAAGTCCCTGCTCCCAACAATACACAGAAGTCCCTGCTCCCAACAATACACAGAAGTCCCTGCTCCCAACCATAGGCAGAAGTCCCTGCTCCCAACAATACACAGAAGTCCCTGCTCCCAACAATACACAGAAGTCCCTGCTCCCAACAATACACAGAAGTCCCTGCTCCCAACAATACACAGAAGTCCCTGCTCCCAACAATACACAGAAGTCCCTGCTCCCAACAATACACAGAAGTCCCTGCTCCCAATATCAGACAGAAGTCCCTGCTCCCAACAATACACAGAAGTCCCTGCTCCCAACAATACACAGAAGTCCCTGCTCCCAACAATACACAGAAGTCCCTGCTCCCAACAATACACAGAAGTCCCTGCTCCCAACAATACACAGAAGTCCCTGCTCCCAACAATACACAGAAGTCCCTGCTCCCAACCATAGACAGAAGTCCCTGCTCTCAACCATAGACAGAAGTCCCTGCTCCCAATATCAGACAGAAGTCCCTGCTCCCAACCATAGACAGAAGTCCCTGCTCTCAACCATAGACAGAAGTCCCTGCTCCCAATATCAGACAGAAGTCCCTGCTCCCAACCATAGGCAGAAGTCCCTGCTCCCAACAATACACAGAAGTCCCTGCTCCCAACAATACACAGAAGTCCCTGCTCCCAACAATACACAGAAGTCCCTGCTCCCAACAATACACAGAAGTCCCTGCTCCCAACAATACACAGAAGTCCCTGCTCCCAACAATACACAGAAGTCCCTGCTCCCAACAATACACAGAAGTCCCTGCTCCCAATATCAGACAGAAGTCCCTGCTCCCAACAATACACAGAAGTCCCTGCTCCCAACAATACACAGAAGTCCCTGCTCCCAACAATACACAGAAGTCCCTGCTCCCAACAATACACAGAAGTCCCTGCTCCCAACAATACACAGAAGTCCCTGCTCCCAACAATACACAGAAGTCCCTGCTCCCAACAATACACAGAAGTCCCTGCTCCCAACAATACACAGAAGTCCCTGCTCCCAACAATACACAGAAGTCCCTGCTCCCAACAATACACAGAAGTCCCTGCTCCCAACAATACACAGAAGTCCCTGCTCCCAACAATACACAGAAGTCCCTGCTCCCAACAATACACAGAAGTCCCTGCTCCCAACAATACACAGAAGTCCCTGCTCCCAATATCAGACAGAAGTCCCTGCTCCCAACCATAGGCAGAAGTCCCTGCTCCCAACAATACACAGAAGTCCCTGCTCCCAACAATACACAGAAGTCCCTGCTCCCAATATCAGACAAAAGTCCCTGCTCCCAACATCAGACAGAAGTCCCTGCTCCCAACATCAGACAGAAGTCCCTGCTCCCAACATCAGACAGAAGTCCCTGCTCCCAACCATAGACAGAAGTCCCTGCTCCCAACAATACACAGAAGTCCCTGCTCCCAACTATAGACAGAAGTCCCTGCTCCCAACCATAGACAGAAGTCCCTGCTCCCAACAATACACAGAAGTCCCTGCTCCCAACTATAGACAGAAGTCCCTGCTCCCAACTATAGACAGAAGTCCCTGCTTCAAACAATAGACAGAAGTCCCTGCTCCCAACATCAGACAGAAGTCCCTGCTCCCAACATCAGACAGAAGTCCCTGCTTCCAACATCAGACAGAAGTCCCTGCTCCAAACAATAGACAGAAGTCCCTTCTCCCAACTATAGACAGAAGTCCCTGCTCCCAACAATAGAT
This sequence comes from Dendropsophus ebraccatus, assembly GCF_027789765.1. Classification (NCBI taxonomy): domain Eukaryota; kingdom Metazoa; phylum Chordata; class Amphibia; order Anura; family Hylidae; genus Dendropsophus; species Dendropsophus ebraccatus. The sequence continues at coordinate 125,098,345 of NC_091461.1, read as the reverse complement.
AGAAGTCCCTGCTCTCAACCATAGACAGAAGTCCCTGCTCCCAACATCAGACAGAAGTCCCTGCTCCCAACTATAGACAGAAGTCCCTGCTTCAAACAATAGACAGAAGTCCCTGCTCCCAACATCAGACAGAAGTCCCTGCTCCCAACATAAGACAGAAGTCCCTGCTCCCAACATCAGACAGAAGTCCCTGCTTCCAACATCAGACAGAAGTCCCTGCTCCAAACAATAGACAGAAGTCCCTTCTCCCAACTATAGACAGAAGTCCCTGCTCCCAACAATAGATAGAAGTCCCTGCTCTCAACCATAGACAGAAGTCCCTGCTCCCAACATCAGACAGAAGTCCCTGCTCCCAACATCAGACAGAAGTCCCTGCTCCCAACATCAGACAGAAGTCCCTGCTCCAAACAATAGACAGAAGTCCCTGCTCCAAACAATAGACAGAAGTCCCTGCTCCAAACTATAGACAGAAGTCCCTGCTCCAAACAATAGACAGAAGTCCCTGCTCCAAACAATAGACAGAAGTCCCTTCTCCCAACATCAGACAGAAGTCCCTGCTCCCAACCATAGACAGAAGTTCCTACTCCAACCACAGACAGAAGTCCCTGCTCCCAACAGAAGTCCCTGCTCCAGTACATACACTCCATGGCACAGAACACTCATAGCGTATAGGGATACAGGTTCCCGTCAGATTCTTTCAGTTTTGGATTTGCCCCGATTCCCCTGCAATGCCAATGCAAGATATGTACAGGAGCAGGGAGGCGCCATAGTGCACCGAGGAAATGCAGCCGCCGACCGCTCCTATTCAGCAGACGCACATGCAGGGACATCTTACTATCAGGATTTGTTAAGAGAAATATTGCAGCTGCAGAAAAACTTTTTTTTTACATATAAAATAAATGGACGATTCACAGTAGTTAAACGCAATAACCGAACCAAGAACGACTATGAAAATCACATTTAATTTCTAATAAATTTCAGGGCTAATTGGCCAGGTTTCCATCAGCCTGAGCCAAGTCGCTGAAGTTCCATTCAGTAGATTATCGCTGCGAAAGATTGTGTTCACATTTTGTCAAAGCGGCCAAGATGCGGCACAATGGGGACGAGACCGCGACAAGACCTCAAACCGAATTCAGGCAGCTGGATTGTTAAAGAAGAACTCCGGCCAGACCCATTTTTTTTAGCAAGTACTGGAGACAGGGAGGATAAAAAGAAATAACATGCTCTCCCCTCCCCCGCTCCAGCGCTGATAGATGTATACTGCTGCTTTGGTCTCCGGCTGCTTCCTGAGCGGCCGAGTTGGGGCTCCAACATGGCCCCTGACTGGCTGAGCAGACCTGACACGTCACGACCTGGGTCCCTGCTCAGACCAGGAAGTGGCCGTGGACCAGAGCGGCGGTATGTGTCTATCAGTGCTGGAGCGGGGGAGGTAAGAGAGTGTTATTTCTTTTATCGTCCCCGGCACTTACTAAAAAAAATGGGTCTGGCCAGAGTCCTCCTTTAACAGTCACCTTTTTATTCTAGAATATTTCCATTATTTTTTGTATTGCCACTTTTTCTGATTATGAGTTTATCGTTTCAGTTTCTATCACACGTTGATTTATCTTGAGGACGACTTTACCTTGTATCAGTTCTCAGAGCCGGCGCGGCGCTCTACCCACCAATAACAGGGACGATTAACATCAATGACACAAAAAGAAGAAGCACAAAAGATTTGCGTGACTTCAATAATTCTGCGTCCACGAAAGCCAAAATGAATAGTTTTGTATCAAATCACTTATTTCCCGATAAGGCGGATTTTATGGGCGCAATTTCAGGATTCGTCTCCGTCACAATTCTGGTGTTACTTTAAATTATTTTCCCATAAAATGATGTTTTACATTTCGGTGGAAACTGCTGGCAGGGGTGTTGTTTTAGCGAGAAGAGCGCCGTATATCTATAATCCAGAAAGATTTAGTGGCACATATAACAATATGGGATATTTATCGCACATGAGATAAACATCTATTCACGCAGGGTTTTTCTAAGAGACTAATTCATCCAACAGTGACGAATCCCGACTATATGGATCCATAGCTATAAATTTCCTCCAGCTCCTGATAAATGTCTCCCGAGTTAACCCCGCCACGCCGGATGAGATTCTCTTTATCTCAGATCAGCCGATTTGATTTATAGACTAGTAAAAGTAGATTAATTCATAACAGTGTGTAACTATAAAAAATGGCGGAGAGAGATAATCTGCAGTCATTAAATGGGGGATACGGGGACGGTAATTAGAATATTCCAGATGAAGATGACTGTGTCTGCCTCTAGGTGGTTGATGAAGTCAGGATATGGATTTTATCTACTACAGGTAATGATGTATCTATCAGCCATTTTGTAATCATCATCTCCATTTGCCGGGAATCGACGCTGCCGTTAGGGGGGATTGGGACATTTTGATGGTTGCCTTTTTATTGGTTTCAGACTAGAGGAAATTTTGCAAGAAAATATATATAAAATGTAAGATGTCGTCAATGTAGCCATAGCAGCTGATGGTTGGGTTGGAACGTCAAGAACATTTGATTATCTGGTTTGGATCATATTCTCCGCACTTCTATTACCTCATTTATGTGTCGGCACAAGATAAGGATTGGGAAGGTTTAGGGGGGAAAACCAGCTGGGTCACTGGTTAGAAGAGAATATAAAGCCATTGAAGTTACTATGGCCGACTATTGGAGCTGTCAGTCATCTACGTCCTGCTTCAAACAGGTCTATAGTGATGGCTGAACTTATAAGAGAAAAGCTAACTTCAGGTCAGACCGACCCCCAGAGGACCTCTAGTGGGCCTTAGGGCAGATCAGCCCATTGGACAAAAGAGAATTCTCTAGTCAGGGGTGTAGCTAGGATTCATGGGGCCCCATAGCAAGAAACTGTACATGAATCCTATAGAGGCCCCACCTCATACCCACATAACCTGGCACAGTCCCACAGCATTCCATGTGCACAAGGGATGTCACTGACCCGCGGAGGAGCTGGGAGAACGGAACACTGAGGGCCTACGCCATGTGAGTATGTGGATTGGGGGGGACGCCCTCCTATGGCTGGAGGTGCAATGCTCCATCCGGCCACAAGGGAGGGGTCAGGGGATTGTACCAGTGGAGGTGCTGCTGTAAGCCATACAGAGACATTGTCTGGGGGGGAGGCAGCAGTGCGGAGAATCGTGCCAACAGCTGGCGTGCCAAGATGCCGTCTCATTACAGGGTATGTGTGTGTGGGGGAGGGTTAGTGAGCTGTCAGTGCCAGAGGGCGGCACTGTAGCTAGTACCATAGAGGAAGGTCACATGTTTTTAAGGAAGCAATGAGATTCATTAGCATTGGCCGGAGGAAGGTCACATGTTTTTAAGGAAGCAAAGAGATTCATTAGCATTGGCCGGCGGTTTGTCAGGCAGTTGGCTTTGAAGTCTGTGCTGCTTGTCCCCAAGTGCCGGGAAAACCTAGATCCAAACTTAGGAAACTGGGATCCCAGGACTGTCTCCATCTTTTCCTGGCACCCGGAGCAGAGCCTGACAAGCCACCAGCCAATCCTAATGAATAACTTTGCTTCTACTGTAAATTCGTAAACTCATCCCCTAATATTTACCGCTCCCAGCAGAGTAACACTAACTCCAATGCTGCTGGTTCCGCACCACTCGGGATGTCACGAGAGTAAGGAAGGGCTCATGCGTATGCTTAACCACCAGTGACTGTCCGCCTGGTGACCGGGAGAAGCTGTCACTGGGGTGTCTTATAGCATGGCTGGACCTCACATAGTCATTGGTTGTGTGGACGTTGTGTAGTCTTCCTATAATGGTTTTTTATAAAATATGTCACAGAATAAAAGTTGTGCAAATTATTAAAAAATATGATTTGCTAAAAAAAAGAAACTGATATAAACTTTGAATAGTAGAAATCAGGACCCCTGGCATTAGGTAATATTGCTGAGTGAATAGACGGCTCCGGATTCGCTGCTGAATAACGAGAATTATTTCCTTTTCGGGAAGCGCCGCTCCATAACAAGTCTGCAGATAAGAGGTCTCCGACCTGGACGTCCCTGTTATCTGGCTAATTGCTGCTATTGTTCTTTGTAATTAAGCATTTCAGGCTCCATGTGGATGGAGTCGGTGTTCTTCAATGTATTTCTCTAGTCGCTGACATGACTGCAGTATGATATACTTGGCTTCCCTAAGTACCACCATAACTTACCAATACCCCAACTCCCCACCCAGGGCTCATCCCCAATTCCGAACACTACCCCTCGTACCCAGTAAAGACACAACCAGCATATTGGAAAAAAGGCCGTGTTGGCCCTATTTATTAATACCAACATTATTTCCAATAAACATCATAAATAACATACCCAGAAAATTGTGCATAAAACATATAAATTCAACATAACAGCACACAGTGTAGGGACCTGAGTTTGACCTGGAGTAGAAGGTCCCCTTGGAGACCCCATTTTACTTCATTCTGACTCCTCTGCCCTCAGCCGCACTCGCCGACCCAAAGGCACCAATTCCCCTGTGGGCTTATTGCCCGACAGGACCCACCATAAATCCAGTTGGATGCATGTCTCCCACTCATGCACCTACAATTTGCCTCCAAGGGGCCCCCTTCTACCCCGCCAACCCAAGACCACCATAGCCCACGGAATACCAACTAAGGGAGGGTGGGTGGGACTTTCACTTTCCTGACTAGGCGGGCAGTGACGTATTTCCGCCCGCCTCAGCTCTTATACCCCACCTAACCCCTCCTCCCACGTGACTCTCTCTCCTCCACCCTGACCAATTAACCCTTTCCCCTAATGACAAACCAGCCTAGTGCAGCCTGATTCAACTGAGTCAAGCCGCACTACGCTAGGGCTGCGCCTCCGCTCCGTTGCTCCCAATCTAGCCGCGCACATCTCCAACTGGAGCGAAATCCAAAGACTTTTCCTTCTGATCCATTTCACTAGGTGGTGAACAGTCTCGACTTTGCTTCAATGTCAGAACATCTCCAGTTAATCAGACAATCGCTTAGAGGTTACTCCATGTCTGGAGGTCACTTCCATATTTGTATTACATTCAATGCTACAAAGCGGATTAGCGTCTGGGATCAATAAATAAACTTCCCTCTAAGTAACAGTTTAGAGCAGAAGTTTATCTCCATTGTGTGGTACTATCCTGTATATATATATATATATATATATTTATATATATATATATATATAGAGAGAGAGAGAGAGAGAGAGAGAGATGTGCTATATAGTGTATATATATAGTGATGTGCAGGGACTGCGGTCTGAGGTTTAAGAAGCCTATGGATACTGCCACAAGTCATTTCTAACATTGTTTGCCGAGGTGAAGCCCCAACCCAAGGAGAACCCCTAAGTATTTCCACACCGAGAGACCCCTAATTCCTGCCTCACAGAAGCTTCTTACAGGGGCAGGTAAATGCATCGTATGACTGTACACGTTTCTAGAATTTAGCGCAGAGATGTCTATTACTGTGAGCGGGTAAGATCAGGTAACCTTCTGTAGAAGAGACAGATCTCAGCACTGGTTGGGAACATTAGATTGCTGGTGGCCAAATCTTCTTTGTTGAGTTGAACCTGAATCCAACATTTCGAGGGGTCCTTCCAGTCTGTTACGGATTGATGCCATGTTTTTTCCGAACCTGGATGCTCAGCAAGTGACTCTCAGCAGCTGGAGAAGTTGGAGGCCACCCTAGGAGGGCATCCAAAGTGTCCAGTTGTGAGGAGTCAAATGCCAAGCATTCGGGTTCAAAGAACGTTGCAGAACCTGAAGAGTCTACAAGTCTGCTCATCACCACCCAACAACCGTTAATATAGATGAAAGTTATACAAAGTGCATGAAGCAAGCAGCTTCCTAAGACCAAGGAGCCCTAAATGAGGTGCGGTGCCAGGAGAGGGGCTATCAGGCGTTTATGACATTTCCTCTCGTAATAACAAATGTCCATATGGGAAAACCCCTTAAAGGAGAAGTCCCACCAAACTTAAAACAGCAGACAGGGTGGTGGGGGGCATGAAAATAATAAACAACCTAAACTCCCCCATCCCTGTGCCCCCATTGTGGCGATCACGGGTCCTGCTGACCGCCACCAGAAGCCATTTTAATCTGGAAACTGAGAACGTCACATGAGCAAGTGCCAATTCAGCCAGTTGGTATGGAGAGCTGAAGAACACTGGTGCCTGTCTGCTGGACCCTGGATCAGCACCACGGGGCACAGGGAGAGGTAAGTCTACTTTGTTTATTATTTTAACGCAAACTTACACCCAACCCCAAACTTACGCCCAACCCCCCAACCCCCCCCTAACGACCAGCACCCCCACTCATCCGCTGCCCGGTGCCCACCCTACACACAGGAGTTTTTCTCCATTCCTGGGTCCTTAATGGGTTAAATCTTATAAATTCTTCTAGTTTACCAGAATTAGCCGCAACAAATGCAATTAATTTGGAGTTTTTAGTATAAGCGGTCCTGCGCGTATCATGTACGGTATATCTGGTGTCTGTGCCGCCAATCATAACGCAATGATGTCTCCCTGATGTTCAGCTCCGGCTCTATGACTGCCTCTCGTTAACAGCAATTTATAATTACAAGACGTAAACACTAGATTCCTAGCAAGCTGTCAATAATTTCTTATAGAGCTGCACAAGCCATAAACTGGCGGAGTGGCAGCCAGGAAATGTAAGGCTCATTAATGGAGTCGCTGCCATGGTCTAATACCAAAAGAGAAACAGATCGCTGATCTCAGGGAGACCAGCCAAAGGTAACACTGCCAGCTGCTGGTTAAAGCGCTCAATGCAGTGACATCCTAGGTGCATTGCCCCCTGGGAAACATGAATATGCCAAAGAAGAGCCCGTGGAGCCTCATAAAGAGTCTTAAAAAACACAGGACTAGGCAGATATCCCTCCGGGAAGGACCCAGCCAGGGGCGGCTCCTGTAAGGAAACCACCAAAACCACCATATTAAGTGGCCCTATAAGTCAATGTAATGACAAGGGAAAAACCAAGGCTAGGTAACCATCCACACACAGCTGTTTCGGGGTGTTGCCCCTCATCAGTGTGGAGCAGGATTCTGGCTAGCTGGGAGCAATGCCTAATAAGCCATAAAGTTGTTCTCATACCGTTACATTACCAGGACTTAGAGTCAACGCAGAGAGTTAATAAAGAGGTTTCTGAGAATTTACCACGGACTACTTATTGTGAGGATAGTCCGCCAATACTGGAGCCAAATGCACGCATGACACTTTATAGTCCTTATTTAAGACCCAATATATAAAAATGCCTCCATATTTATTTATCTCAGAGATCCTAAATGAGCACATGAAAAATGAAACCCTGCCCCATTATAGGTGCAGGACTAGTCCATAGTGAAGCACATCTGTAATGCATAGTCCATAGTGAAGCACATCTGTAATGCATAGTCCATAGTGAAGAATATCTGTAATGTATAGTCCATAATGAAGCACATGTGTCTGTAATGTATAGTCCATAGTGAAGCACATCTGTAATGTATAGTCTATAGTGAAGCACATCTGTAATGCATAGTCCATAATGAAGCACATCTGTAATGTATAGTCCATAGTGAAGCACATCTGTAATGTATAGTCCATAGTGAAGCATATCTGTAATGCATAGTCCATAGTGAAGCACATGTATCTGTAATGCATAGTCCATAGTGAAGCACATGTATCTGTAATGCATAGTCCACAGTGAAGCACATCTGTAATGCATAGTCCATAATGAAGCACATCTGTAATGTATAGTCTATAGTGAAGCACATCTGTAATGCATAGTCCATAGTGAAGCACATGTATCTGTAATGCGTAGTCCATAGTGAAGCACATGTATCTGTAATGCATAGTCCATAATGAAGCACATCTGTAATGTATAGTCCATAGTGAAGCACATCTGTAATGCATAGTCCATAGTAAAGCACATCTGTAATGCGTATGTGATGCATATAGTTATGGTGCGGACTGGTAAATGCTCTCAGTTACTTTCTGCGTCCGGTTTAGTGGACACCATCGCCTTCCAGCACTCTGCTATACGCTCCAGTAAATCTCCCTTAGGGTACAAACCCACACACCGTACACGCAGCAGATACGCAACAAATACGCAGCAGATTTGATGGTTTAGATTTGATGCTGTGTTCAGTTATTTAGATCTAATCTGCTGCGTATTTGTTGCGTATTTGCTGCGTATCGCAGCAGTAAATACGCTGCATATACGGTAGATACAAAGTATAGCAGATTCCGTGAAGCCCCCTATAGTCCCCCCCTCCGCGGCCGCATTAATAAGCGGTAATTCTATTAGGCTACGTTGCGTCTCAATCACAGCACATTTTCAATTACTAGAAGATGGATCTTGAGCAGTATGTGTTTTGTGTAGCGGCGGCTGGAACGCAGCTACTTGCATGTTTCCGATTTTTTTTTCCTAAAGTAACTGCTTTATAAAGTCATTTTTCATGATAATTCACTGTCCCCTTGAAGTCTATAATTGACTTTAATTTTAGCTCTGTGGGAGTCGCAGTGTAACCGCTCTCAATCCAATTAATAAATGTAAGTAAGCCCAGAAATTAGTGATCTCTATGCGCACAGTGACCTATACCAAGTGTAATGAGCAATCAGAGACCAAAACACCACATTCAAAGTTACCCAGCATGTGCAGATGCAGCTGAGCTCTCACCGCGCACGAGCCGGTGCCATGTAACCTTATATGAGACGCAGGATGTCAGGGTCGGCCCACACCGCAAGATACGCCGCCAGTGTGTGAGATTTCTAGAAGTTTCCTCTACATGATGTATAAGAAGTCTGCAGAAAGTGGCATCTAGTGTGGATGTATAAGCTGCTATACGTCTGCTGACAGTATACTCCCTGCTGACTGCAATGACACAATATATACCTGCAGTTTGTGTAGATTATATAACATCTAATCTGCATAAATCAGTAACTACGGCTTTCAGATCAATTCATTCCTATTAAAGTGTTTCTGTTATTTGCAGAGACTCCTTAAAAGTTAGTGATCGCACCAGGTCTCCGCCGGAGGAGGGGTGCAGGGGGTAGTGCGCTCCTCTCCCCAGCCGTCCCACTTGTGCTCCATAGACTGTAATGATTTCAGGATCACACTGGGTCTCAGCAGTGACTTCCGACCCAGTGCCTTTAGATGACAGAAGATGACAGAAGTTACTACAAATGATATTAAGATTTATTTAAATATTAAAGGTGATATCCTAAGATTTAGACATATTCCCTTTTCGACAATATATAATCATAGTGCATGATCTCCAGAGGTCCCATAGAGAGTGGCTTGATTTAAGAGAGAAATAATCCTGATATCCTGCAGTTCTCATTCTCACCACTGGGCTAAAACTAAGCTGAGACTTCCTGTTGTCTGTGGTGATAAGAGGAGGCTGCAGTAAAATTATCTGTACAGCATTGCAGCATCATGTGACACCAGTAGATAGAGGAGACAATAGCAGCTCCCTGTGGAACGACCTCTTCACAGGTCACAGAGTGCGCTCAGTAATGTCTCACAATTATCTCCAGGGGACAGAGTCTGCCTATTGTCATCTATTTCCATGAGTCTTGCTGTAAAGCATGTCACTAAATGCTGTTAAGAACAGCCCAGGCAATATGGCCGCCTCCATAACAATGAAAAAGTTGGGAAATTAAAAAAAAATTACAGTCAGAAAACAAACAAATTAGAATAAAAGAACAAGTTTTAGTATCTGACTCCGATCAGTAACAGAAAATGAAGGTGACACCGTCCCTTTAATAACTCCCCCACCTCACTGTCCTGAACTCCGGGCACTTCTCCTTCTCATTAGAGATTGAAGAATTATGAAAGTTATGAAATTCATCTACTACAAAAAGCTGCATGAGCTATTGGTGGAATTTACTAAATATTCACTAAAACCTCCTCCACATCAGGGTATTAGCTTCTCCTCCGGCTGGATTTTCACATGTGACATAACTATAACCGGACATTACTGTTACACAAGTGGCGGCGGCGGATTAGCTAAATATGTTCCAAAAAAGTGACTGTTTAATAAATGTGTCGGTTATAGCGGTTATAGAGGGATACGCCCACTTTGGGGTTTAAATCACATCATACCAGGTCAGTCGTTTTTGTGATGCACAACGTTAGTAAATGTGGGAAAAAAAGAAACCAACATGGATAAAAAACGGTGAAAAAACCCAAGCAAGTGGATGATGTCTGAAACTGGTGAAAAAAGTCTTACGTTATTGTGCTGATAACATTTGGACAAAAATCTGTTGTTCTTGCCACTTTTTGAATGGGCGGGGCTTGGTGAGAGGGCGGTCTTATTGCAGTCCAAACAATTTACTGTAATTACCATCAGAAATGGACATAAATTGCCTAAGAAATCTGAGGCATGTCATAGCCGGTGTAGACGTTAGTTTCTGGCTCTTAGATAGTCACCTTATATAAAGGCCCTGGATTAAAATCCCGCTACTCACTATGAAATGCCGCCACTGTGTTACATGGTGGAGATACACGTCCCTAAACCAGCAGTGAGATACAGCGGATTGGTACCAGCCACATATACACTGAGGCAGAGGACTCTCCCTATAAGACAGATTAATCAGAGAGCCCCTTTAATACTCCATAAACGCCTCTAACCCAGGACACGGCTAAAAAGATTCAGGAAATTACATTTCAGCCAATGAGGCCACAATTCCCAGTACGGAAACAAGTGACAGATCCATAAAGTATGAAATAATATGAAACAGGCGAAAAAGAGGAAAGCAGGAAAACTACAAACATGAAACAAAGATAAAAATGTGTTCATGAAACACAACATAAACCTGCACAAATGGCTCCGCGCACCGTCTCCAGACTCTGAGAGTCCATTAACTTCTCCATTCAGACTCATCTGGCGGCTCCTTCTGCCTCCGGTTACAGATCGCCGTTTCCCTGTTGGTTTTTAGCGGTTTGCGTCTCGGTGTTGGAGCTCTTCACCTCCGATTACATCTCTCCATCTCTCCAGCACTCTTAATCTCCTCTCCCGGCCCCTGACGCTTCTCTCCCTCCGCTCTTCTCGTTAACCTTATCTCCTTTCCTCTCCAGTTCTTCTTTCAATCCTCCCTTGCCCCAACGCCATACGCGCCGCATTGCCAAAGCCTTTGTTATCCCGTCAGAACGACTATTTGTCTTCACCGCGGTTTGAGGCATTGTATTCCAGAATAATTTCAATTAGTAATGAAGAGCAGGAACCCGGGGCTTGTAGGCTTGTATTTTCTTTACGAGAGAGCAAATTAATCTCAATGGCCCAGATATCAAGACATCAGCAACCAGCACTGTATAAACAGACAGAGATAGAAAACCCAATTGTTTGCAGACATTTTATCTGGATGCTGCAGGATCTCCTGACAAGGAAACCAAATAGGAAGGAATTGCTAAAGCCGGCATTTTCCATTGCTGGGGCTCACCTCTGCCGGTCAGGGGCCACCAGCTTCTCCGCCATCCCATTCTCTGATAGGAAAGGGTCAGCAAATCACCAAGAGATCGGGGATGGGGGGAACACTGACTATCTATGTCCTGTTACACATGAACACAGTAAAATATCTCAACCTCCTTGTCCATTTCCATGACCCTTACCGTGACCCTGTGATCCTTCAACTCCATTTTGTTTATTTATAGGGGTCGGCCCACAGGGTAGCTGATAAATGTATGATCACTCGCGGGTATGACTAATGGACCCCCAGTGATCTCAGTAATGGAGGTCCTTGTGACCCGTGTGATCGGAGTGTGTTAAGCATTTGTGCATTCAGAGATAACCGCCCTGATGTCAATGAAGTCAATAGCAACCAATGGGTTTAGCCATTTAGACGGAAAGGCGGCCTCCTCTCATCCGATCAACTCATTGGCTTGTCATTAGAGATGAGCGCAGCTCAAGTATGCGCAAGACCCATCGTTTTGCATTTGAATGCTGGTGGCTGAAGAAGTTGGATGGAGCCCTAGGGAGTCCTGGAAAACATGGACACAGTCTATGACTGCATCCAGGACTCCCCAGGGGGGCATCCAGCTTCTTCAGCCACCGGTACTCTTCATGGTAGCCAAGGAGTTTGTAAAGAGCTGCCATGATTGCACTCCTATCCCACCCCGCCAGTATAATGACAGTATGATGCAGTGCACATTTTAGAGTGGAATCAAATGAGTTGAAAATATTAAAAAAATAAATAAAATAGACACAAAAGAAAAGTAATTGTCATTGCTGTCTCCGAATTATAGAGAAGACCCATTAAAAAACAAACAAACACACGTTCCTGGGAAGGATGAGCAGAACGATGCGACTGACGGGACCCCCACGATCCTCAGAAAGGGAGAAATTGTCCCTGGATTAACTGGTGCACAGCACATGATTAACTGGTGCACAGCACATGATTAACTGGTGCATAGCACATGATTAACTGGTACATAGCACATGATTAACTGGTACACAGCACATGATTAACTGGTGCACAGCACATGATTAACTGGTACATAGCACATGATTAACTGGTACACAGCACATGATTAACTGGTGCACAGCACATGATTAACTGGTGCACAGCACATGATTAACTGGTGCACAGCACATAATTAACTGGTACACAGCACATGATTAACTGGTGCACAGCACATGATTAACTGGTGCACAGCACATGATTAACTGGTACACAGCACATGATTAACTGGTGCACAGCACATGATTAACTGGTACACAGCACATGATTAACTGGTACATAGCACATGATTAACTGGTACATAGCACATGATTAACTGGTACATAGCACATGATTAACTGGTACATAGCACATGATTAACTGGTACATAGCACATGATTAACTGGTGCATAGCACATGATTAACTGGTGCATAGCACATGATTAACTGGTACATAGCACATGATTAACTGGTACATAGCACATGATTAACTGGTACACAGCACATGATTAACTGGTACATAGCACATGATTAACTGGTACATAGCACATGATTAACTTGTGCACAGCACATGATTAACTGGTGCACAGCACATGATTAACTGGTACACAGCACATGATTAACTGGTACATAGCACATGATTAACTGGTGCACAGCACATGATTAACTGGTGCACAGCACATGATTAACTGGTGCACAGCACATGATTAACTGGTACATAGCACATGATTAACTGGTGCACAGCACATGATTAACTGGTACACAGCACATGATTAACTGGTACACAGCACATGATTAACTGGTACATAGCACATGATTAACTGGTACATAGCACATGATTAACTGGTGCACAGCACATGATTAACTGGTACACAGCACATGATTAACTGGTGCATAGCACATGATTAACTGGTGCACAGCACATGATTAACTGGCTCACAGCACATGATTAACTGGTGCACACCACACATGCATGGCCAGTACTCCATTCTCTATAAGGATGTTTATCCAGTAAGGGGTCCTGTGGGTCGGGGATGACATAAATGTAGGTGTACCCCTTTAAGAAGCAAGAGGGGAATTTTGGACCTAGAACTGACTCGGTGTTAACAGGTGGAGATTCACTTTAAGGTCCAGTATCATAAAGATTCCAGAGTTGTTTGGAGATTCAGGCACGTTCCGTCTCTCACAATAAATTCTGGGAATATAACAGCACTTTGGAGTTCCAGTGCACACATCCTGGACAGCTGCTTCCATGCATATCTTTCAGCTGAAGTGGCTGCCAGCCAGGAGAGAGCAACATGCTTGACAGATCCTGTTCTCTGCTTCGAGGGCAATATGTCCTGTATAGAAACCAAATCAAATAGAGACTCGCTGACAGGTTCCCTTTAAACACAAAATCAGTTCTAAAGCAAAGAGGGCGCGAGGACGACCCCAGCCAAACAGCATGAACTCTCCTTTCTATAAAGAGTAATGGAGCGCGACACCTTTTTTTTATATAAAGATTTATAGGAATCCATCCCTAAAAATTCTCTGCCTGCTTCTGTATACAGCGGACGGCCGTCAACGCCTCCCAAACCACCGAGAACGGGATCAGATTTACTGACTGTAAGACCACCCTAACGCCTTGTGTGAGACCACCCTAACGCCTTGTGTGAGACCACCCCAATGCCTTGTGTGAGACCACCACAACACCTTGTGTAAGATCACCCTAACGCCCTGTGTAAGACCACCTCAATGCCTTGTGTGAGACCACCCCAACGCCTTGTGTGAGACCACCCCAATGCCTTGTGTAAGACCACCCCAACGCCCTGTGTGAGACCACCTCAATGCCTTGTGTGAGACCACCCCAACGCCTTGTGTGAGACCACCCCAATGCCTTGTGTGAGACCACCACAACACCTTGTGTAAGATCACCCTAACGCCCTGTGTGAGACCACCTCAATGCCTTATGTGAGACCACCCCAATGCCTTGTGTGAGACCACCCCAATGCCTTGTGTGAGACCACCACAACACCTTGTGTAAGATCACCCTAACGCCCTGTGTGAGACCACCTCAATGCCTTGTGTGAGACCACCCCAACGCCTTGTGTGAGACCACCCCAATGCCTTGTGTAAGACCACCCCAACGCCTTGTGTAAGACCACCCCAACGCCTTGTGTAAGACCACCCCAACGCCTTGTGTAAGACCACCCCAACGCCTTGTGTGACACCACCCCAACGCCTTGTGTAAGACCACCCCAACGCCTTGTGTAAGACCACCCCAACGCCATGTGTGAGACCACCCCAACGCCCTGTGTAAGACCACCCCAACGCCTTGTGTGAGACCACCCCAACGCCTTGTGTGAGACCACCCTAGTGTTAGACGTACACATGACAATGCACAGGTCACAGAGCATGCTTACAAACAATAGGCTATGGAAATGGTCATTGCGTCCATGAGGCTTGTCGTAAAGCGTGTCACTATATGCAGTTATAAACAACTGAGGCAAGATGGCCGCCCCCATAATAATATACTAAAAATAACATTAAATAATTAATATCCGAAAATATAAACCAGATTTGAAAAAAAAAAGAACTTCTCGGTATCCGGATGTAATGAGTAAAACCCGTCTAGGAGAAACCCGAACCTTCTCGGGAGAGCTCGTCCCACCCCTACAGGAGATGTCGTTACCAGCGGAGATTCAGGACTCTATTACATCTATAAGGTTATAAACGCTTTGTGTAGCGGTGATCAGACAGCACACTAGTACCTGCTCGCTCAGCCGCTGATCACTCATTACTGAAGGCCTAAATATCCCGGGCTGTCAGCGGCACATCTCCCCGCGTAATAGGGAAAGTATAGAGAATGTGCAGCTGACGGCTGACCTGGGGCTTGTTTGTGCAGCCCTGTCCACACGATTGCCGAGCCGTCTAATAGACTGAGTATACGAGCGACCATCAACGAGATCAGTGTTCATGTACTGAGCAGCTCAGGCGTCTGACACAGCCTTAAAGGAGTACCCTGGCAAAAATCCTTTTCTTTCAAATCATTTGGTTTTAGAAAGTTATACAGATTTGTAAATTACCTCTGCTTAAAAATCTCCAGTCTTCCAGTACTTATCAGCTGCTGTATGTCCTACAGGAAGTGGTGTATTCTCTCCAATGTAACACAGTGCTCTCTGCTGCCACCTCTGTCCATGTCAAGAACTGTCTAGAACAGAAGAGATTTTCTATGGGGATATGGAATTTGAACAGTTCCTGACATGGACAGAGGTGGCAGCAGAGAACACTGTGTCACACTGGAGAGAATACACCACTTCCTGCAGGACATACAGCAGCTGATAAGTACTGAAAGACTGGAGATTTTTTAAATAGAAGTAAATTAGAAATCAATACAACTATTTGAAATCAGTTAATTGCAAACATTTTTTGCTGGAGTGTCCCTTTAAGATTTACAGTTTTATATCAGGAAATCTCTTTAAATACAAGATACAATGAGCCATACACCTGCAGGATCCACCGTCACTCTGAGCTTTCCGCTCTCGCACCTTGTTAGTCGCCATTGTGACCTTCTATAATAAAGACAAAACCTGTGGTAAAGTGAAAAGAGGAAACTGCAGTGAAATAATGCGATTTTCCTGGTGGCTGCTGCTCACCTGCTTTGTGAGTCACCTCTGAAGTCGCCTTCTCTTCTATAATGGTTCCTTTTCCCTTCTAGCAAAAAAATTTGTAATGACTTTTCTGAATTCAACTCAATTGTGCCGGAGAACACCGAGAAACCCATTAATAGCCACGAAGCCTGGCTCCAGGAAATCCATGCCGACAAGTCCACTCTCTCATAAGAAGCTTAAATCTAGTATTTATAGAGGGAATCGCTCATCTCCCGCCAGCCTGAATATATACTGAGCGTGCTGGACCTCTACTGGTCATACTGGTGTCCAGATGGTTAAGTCATTCTTAATGGGATGTTCTGATATCTACATGGGATCTATTTTAATTTTATATATTTTTTAAATATTTCAATATTTTACAGATTTTGAAGATCAGCAAGTTAGCTCAGCCACATAATCACTTTCCACAGGGATTGGGCACTTTGGGGGAGTATGTAGTGTCCCCCATCAATGTACAGGGCTCGCAGCATATATTTAGAGACACCCATCTCGTGTACTGGAGCTTTTTGAATGCAGGCAGCAAAATGTACACCAGCTCAGAATTGTCATAGATTTGGTGAGCCAGCATAAATATATGTAAGTGCCATCATACATAGGCCACGCCCCTCTTTGTGCAGCCACGCCCACTGCCTGCCTCCCTGCCTCTCTGGAAAGAGCAGTGCAGAGGGCAAGTATTCAGAGAGTTCTCTGGAAACACAAGCGGTTGTGCACAAATTATGCAAATATTTGCCCTTAGCGCAACTTGAGCGCCATAATTATTACCCCGCCCCATGTCCTCCTCATATATCTTCACAGCCAACCACACTTACATCACCATTGCAATCCTATCTGTGATGATAAGGAGGAGACATCTGAAATGTTTTCTCTTCAGGATGTGGCTGTTTAGAGAAGCACTCCAGGTGTATGGAGGTGCCTATTATCATTAGAAATGAGCGAACATCATGCGCTCTTGGATCTGTCCACTCAGTGTTTGCCTGAAGAAGTTGGATGCAGCCCTAAGGCAGCCTGGAAAATACGGATACAGACATAGGCCACAGGCCTGCATCCAACTTCTTTAGCCACGGGTAATAAAATCCAGAGAGTTAGGGCCCGGACAATTCTGAGCATGCTTGAGGTTCGCTCATCTCTAGGGTTCATCTCTTTAGGGGTTACTGGACAGCGGAGGGTGTGACCATAACCTTGGGCGCATTTCCATTGGTTAAATAGGCAATACTCGCCCTTAGGAAAGTTAAAGGGGTACTCCAACAAAAATCTTTTTCTTTCAGATGAGCTGGTTTCAGAAAATTATATAGATTTGTAATTTACTACCAGTACTTATCAGCTGCTGCGTGTCCTGCAGGAAGTGGAGTATTCTCTCCAGTCTGACACAGTGCTCTCTGCTGCCACCTCTGTCCATGTCAGAAACTGTCCATGTAGTGTACAGAAGTTTTGTTTTCCCTAAGGTCGGGCAGAGAATGGAGCCTGTATTAGATTTATGAATATATTGGTAATTCTTTATTGTATTATAGAGAGGAGCCATGATGGAGATGGGTCACCATAGATACACACCACAGCAGGGAGTTACCATAGCAACACCAGCTGCCTCCTCACTGTACTACACCAGCTAGGAGAAAGCTCCAGAAAGAGGGTGGGGCTATTCTAGTGAGCTCCACATAAGAGGCAGTTGGCACAGGGAGTTAGTGAGCTGCAGCTGTGGTAACATCCTCTGAGGAGATGTCTGTGAGGAGATGTCTGTGAGGGGACTACAGCCTGTGAGGAGATGTCTGTGAGGAGACTACAGCCTGTGAGCAGATGTCTGTGAGGAGACTACAGCCTGTGAGGAGATGTCTGTAAGGAGATGTCTGTGAGGAGACTGCAGCCTGTGAGGAGATGTCAGTGAGGAGACTACAGCCTGTGAGGAGATGTCTGTGAGGAGACTGCAGCCTGTGAGGAGATGTCTGTGAGGAGACTACACCCTGTGAGGAGATGTCTGTGAGGAGACTACACCCTGTGAGGAGATGTCTGTGAGGAGATGTCTGTGAGAGGACTGCAGCCTGTGAGGAGATCTCTGTGAGGAGACTACAGCCTGTAAGAGGATGTCTGTGAGGAGACTACAGCCTGTGAGGGGATGTCTGTGAGGAGACTATAGTCTGTGAGGAGATGTCTGTGAGGAGACTACAGCCTGTGAGGAGATGTCTGTGAGGAGACTACAGCCTGTAAGGGGATGTCTGTGAGGAGACTACAGCCTGTGAGATGTCTGTGAGGAGACTACAGCCTGTGAGGAGATGTCTGTGAGGAGACTACAGCCTGTAAGGAGATGTCTGTGAGGAGACTACAGCCTGTGAGGAGATGTCTGTGAGGAGACTACAGCCTGTAAGGGGATGTCTGTGAGGAGACTACAGCCTGTGAGATGTCTGTGAGGAGACTACAGCCTGTGAGGAGATGTCTGTGAGGAGACTACAGCCTGTAAGGAGATGTCTGTGAGGGGGCTACAGCCTGTGAGGAGATGTCTGTGAGGAGATGTCTGTGAGGAGACTACAGCCTGGTAGGAGATGTCTGTGAGGAGACTACAGCCTGTAAGGAGATGTCTGTGAGGAGACTACAACCTGTGAGGAGATGTCTGTGAGGGGGCTACAGCCTGTGAGGAGATTTACTGGAGTCAGCACTACAACTAATGGAGATAGTGTGACCCCTGGGAGTTAGGGGTGAACGATTTCAGGTCTTTCGTAATAGCGGTCAATTGGATCGTTTATCGTTAACGATTATGTAAGTGATAATCGTCACGTGGAATAGGGCCCTTACTCATCAAGGTATCACACTGAGGGGCAACTCCTCCTCATACCATTATATATTCTGGGATCCCAAACGTTGTGGCTTACGGCCCAGCCCAGATACCCTTAAGGGACTCCTATTCCACCGGGTTGTGGTTCACTATCTATTATGAAAGGTAAAGTCACTTTTGCCCCTCACTGCCTCCATTCCCTGTTGTCTGATTGTCTCTGCATCTCTTCATCATCAAGGACTTCTCCATTATCACCTGAGGCCGCAGTAATAGAGAAGCCCCAGAGACAAGTACCATCATCACCATCTATACCACCTCAGGGGGAACTACAAGTACCATCATCACCATCTGTACCACCTCAGGGGGAACTTCAAGTACCAGCATCACCATCTATATCACCTCAGGGGGAACTACAAGTACCAGCATCACCATCTATAACACCTCAGGGAGGACTACAAGTACCATCATCACCATCTGTACCACCTCAGGGGGAACTTCAAGTACCAGCATCACCATCTATAATACCTTAGGGAGAACTACAAATACCAGCATCACCATCTATAACACCTCAGGGAGAACAAGTACTATCATCACCATCTATAACACCTCAGGGGGAACTACAAGTACCAGCACCACCATCTATATCACCTCAGGGGGAACTATAAGTACCAGCATCACCATCTTTAACACCTCAGGAGAACTACAAGTATCATCATCACCATCTATAACACCTCAGAGGGAACTACCAGTATCATCTTAACCATCTATAACACCTCAGGAGAACTACAAATACCATCATCACCATCTATAACACCTCAGAGGGAACTACAAGTATCATCTTCACCAGCTATAACACTGCAGGAGAACTACAAGTATCATCATCACCATCTATAACACCTCAGGGGGAACTACAAGTATCACATACCTCCCAACCGGCCTGGATCCGGCGGGACAGTCCCCATGTATCCTGCTGTCCCCCAGCCTTGACAGGCCCTGGCCTTCGCACAAAACTGAAGCAGAGAAGACGTTCCCTGTGAGTCACCAAATACCTGCAATACAATCACCTATAAGGTCTGCATGTGTACAGCCTAATCTACTGCTATATGGTCACTGCTGAGGGAAAGGACTGCTCTGTGTATAGCCTAATCTACCACTATATGGTCACTGCTGAGGGAGAGGACTCCTCTGTGTATAGCCTAATCTACCGCTATATGGTCACTGCTGAGAGAGAGGACTGCTCTGCGTGTACTGGATGTTATGTAGTAATGGTATAAGGGGGGATAAGTCACTATATAGTGAAGATTTGGTGGTAATATTTGTTTCTTATGTAACGGTAATAGGTGATGCAGTTATGAGGGTCATGGCAAGGAGTCATGGGAGGGTCCCCGCAAAAGTTAGGAGGTATGGTATCATCATCACCATCTATAACACCTCAGGGGGAACTACATGTATCATCATCACCATCTATAACACACCAGGGAGAGCTACAAGTATCATCATCACCATCTATAACACCTCAGGGAGAACAAGTACCATCATTACCATCTCTAACACCTCAGGGGCAACTACAAGTATCATCATCACCATCTATAACACCTAAGAGGGACTTCATGTACCAGCATCACCACCCACCTGGGTGCAGTCCCCTCTATAACCTCTGTGGCCGTATTTAGCTCATGAAGAGGGAGAGCGTTATTAGCACTCGACCTGTGACAGGATATTTCTCTATATATTCAGCATACCCCTCCATCCTCCCTGAGACCCCCGCACTCCAGGCAGCCATACCCAGGGCAGGAGCGGTTTTCTCGGGGGATTTGCTGCTGCTCTGGACAGTCAGTCCCTGTCTCGGATACATATATATATATATATATATATATACTTTTATGCTCCTTTTTTCCTTTATAATACTATCTACATAACTTTATGGAAGTAAAAACTTGATGGACTTTTGTTCCATCTCCCATATTAGCATTACCATTGACGTTGATTCCGTTGGGATGGTCCCGGACCAGACGGCTGATGGAGACGCTGATTTGTTATTTGTTTTAGTTTTTTCTTCGTTCTCATCATTCGGGTTTTGCAGTCAGGCCTCCTCTCCATTATCGGCGTCTATCCTCTATTCATTTAAATGGGCCTGGATAAGATCACTTGTATGGAGAGGGAATGAGCGCGCTGTCTGCGTCTCCGGCACCTTGTAGCCTGCGCAGCATCTCATCCCGCATTACTGTCCATCTCTCCCCTCTAATTGCGCTGGAGCCAACACTTTATCTCTTCAATCATAATTCTGTTTTCCTACTGTCCTGACCTGCATCAATAGAAATTTAACCGTGAAAATCACCAAGATAAGATTGTAGAGGGATTGCAGGAGCCAGAAGCAAGGTCAGCGCGGGGAGCGCCAATCGGATAAACGCTGGAATATAATCCGCCGCTCAGGCAAACGACTTCATGGCTAAAATTACAATCTACTTATAATGGTGAGAAAGCCAAGAAAATAGGAAAACGACACTTATCGGAGGAGATTTCCATTACAAGACGTTGTCTGTTGCTTCAGGAACACCAAACAGAGGGGGCGCTAATGAGTACGGGCAAAACCATGGGGCCTAGGGGCAGGGGGCTTCAGGGGTCCTCCCCACACCAGCAAGGTCAATATGCCCCCCAATAATTTACCTAAGAAAGGGCATGACAATGGGTTTCTAAGCGAGGCAACCCCTGAGGAGAAGGATGTCGGGGCTGGGATACTCAGGTGGCGGCCATCATGGTTGTAAGGGTTACAGGAATTATGTTGAGTTCCTACAGAAGGACATTAAGGTGAGCAAGGAGAAGATTTATGGATTTGAGTCTTTGCTAGGTGATTGGGAAACCTATGTTAAACAGGTGGATGAGAGGCACCTTAGATACAAAGTGGACATTGAACAGATCAAATGTGTGAAATGGCATCGGGATCTGGATGACTATGTACGGAGTTTGAAAAAGACTCAGACGAGTCGAAACGTCATTACATTGTCTGTTTATGGAGGAATAAAAGATATGTTTGCATGATTGGACGCTGTCATCCATCTTCCTTATACAGGAATTATGTGTCAGGCACCCAGACTAATTATATGGAGGGTTCAAGGCTAAACCTAACAGCGTCCCAGAGTAACACCAATACTAATATCACCGCACCGGACTATACGCTGCCACAATAATGGAGTACTCAGCGCTCACGGGGGCTTTTGTATTATTTCATGTTATGTTCTCAGGGATTGTTGTGTTAAAGGGGTAATCCGGTGAAAATATTTTTTACTTCAAATCACCTAGTTGGATTTGTAATTTACTTCTATTACAAAACCTCTAGTCTTCCAGTACTTATCAGCTGCTATATGTCCTGCAGGAAGTGGTGTATTCTCTCCAGTCTGACACAGTGCTCTCTGCTGCCACCTCTGTCCATGTCAGGAACTGTCCAGAGCAGGAGAGGTTTTCTATGGGGATTTGCTGCTGCTCTGGACAGTTCCTGACATACATACATCCTGTAGGGCATACTGCAGCTGATAAGTACTGGAAGACTGGAGATTTGGTAATAGAAGTAAATTACAAATCTATATAACTTGAGCTCCATGGGGGCGGCAGTCTGTAGTGATCTGATCCCCTGATCATATACAGACACAAGGATGGGTCTCCCGTATCACAGCGAGGCCATTACAGCAATCTAAGGAGAAGCTGATCAGAAGTTTTCTCTCTGTCTCCGCATTCACCGGCCATGTCTGAGATGTGAACTCCGTCTCAATTCCAGGAAAGACGTCTTAGGAAATATGGTGGCCTACATTCCTCAAACACGCCGCCGCCGCCACTGCGCTATTTTTGTAGATTTGCATTCGTACAATTCCTGAAGGGTAATTTTCAGTAACTGCACAAGAGATAAAGAGATTGACAGCCCAGCGGAGCAGCGGGAGGAAAACCTAAGACGTCTTCCATGTCTCCTGCAGGAAGCCTCCGCCTGCCGGGCGGCCACCCCTCCGCACACAAGATACTTTCCCATTGATTTATTATTGACACCAGATCAAAGTTTTGCCCGCACAGATATTGATTAGTTCTTCGATTTTTGCAGGTAAGATGAGATCTTTTCTTCAGTTCTTATGGAGTATGGAAGACGCCTGGAAGGCCCCTCCTGTACACGGGAGACGCTGCGAGTATCTGCTCTATAGGGCGGTGTGGATCCCCTGAGCTCGGTGCACCCCCCCCCATCACTTGTGCCCCCCTGTACATGTACAGCATAGTGTAGAGCCTCACCAGGTACCGGTCAGGGTCTGTGCACACTGAGGAATTGAAGAGGAACGTTTTCTGCTTGAAATTTCCTCCTCTTCAGCTCTGGCGGAATAGACGTGGAATTCGAGCGAAAATTCAATTCCCCCAATGACTTCTATGGGCAGCACGGTGGCTCAGTGGTTAGCACGGTAGCCTTACAGCACTGGAGTCTTGGGTACAAACCAAAACCATGTATATGCTTCTATATATTTAGTGGCCGCCTTATCTGTATAATTTAGAGGACATAGAAGGATATGGCTACAGATATAGCGGTCACCAACATTGATTTTACAGTGTTTTGCGCAAAAAAAATAATAATAAGAGCCCTGCACAAATCCTTTTTTTCATTTTTGTTTCTGGTGAAAGCATCGATAGATTTCCTCCCAGGGATCCATCCACAGACAGCTGTTTCAGGGTGTTGCCCCTCATCAGCATGAAGCAGGATTCTGGCTGGGTGGGAGCAATGCCCAGTAGACTATCATGGCAAAACGATCGCTGATCTCAGGGGGATCAGCTTGAGAAGACACTGCCAGCTGCCAGTTACAGCGCTCAATGCAGTTACAACCTAGGTGCATTGCTCCCTGGGAAATAAAAATGTGCAAAAAAGTGTGGAGCCTCAATTAAGAGTCTCGAAACCCGGGACTAGTCAGATACCCGTCCAGGGAAGGATCTGGCAGAGGGAAGGCTCCGGTACGGAGACACCACCATATTACGTGGCTCTTTTATCGATACGGTTGATGTTTCTTATTTTTTGCTTTCATCTCTCTGTTGGTAATTTCTGCGTTTCCTTTGGTTTTTATTGCTTTCCTTTTAATTATTCTAACGGGGTTGAGCGGCGCTCCCAGACACCATTGGCTGTCTCATCTCATTTCTTCAGTGCGGTATAAACCCCCGGTAGGATTACGTCCGGAGTGTGATTGCTCTTGACTGGTGAATGCTGGGAGAAACTCTTTCTTTCCCATTATCATCAATTTAAATAAAGAAGCATTTCACACTGGAGTGAGGGGGAGCGTGTTCTGCAAGGATGTTCGGCATAATTACATTGTATCTAAGTGTACGTGTGAGTGGCTCATTGATGGAGACGAGCGGCCGCGCACTTCAATCCTGTCTGGGTGACATAAACGAGGCCTAGTGAGCCGCCAGTCACTCCCCCTCCGCAGATTCCACTGCAATCGCCCCAACCCTTCCCTGCCTGCAGCGCAATTCAGAAAAAATAGCTTCTCAGACGTGAGAGGTGAGGACGTGAGATGACAATGTGGTGTGTGCGTGTAAATCCTGAGACGCGGCAGGTCGCCCACCGGGGCTACAACACTTACAGGAGGGGAGGATTATCAATCTCTTCTTGTATCAGAAAGTATTGTGCAGCCCGAACCCGTCACTCCCCGTCCTCAGAGCCTGCAGAACGTCCAGTTCCACGTACACAATTATTCACGTGACCTTATCTGAGTAGAGAAAAAATCCCCCTAGGGCTTCACTGCATTGAGCGCTTCACCCGGCCGCTCTCCCTGAGATCAGTCATCTGATTCTCTTATTTGAGTATTTGATACTTAGGAATGAAATTCATAAAACTCTTTACATGGTTAGAAAACAGGGCGGCTTTCTTCTATAAAGAGCACCGCGCCTGCCTATCAGACTGTGTGCCTATTCACTTCAATGGGACTGAGCTGTAATACCAGACACAACCTGTGGACAGAGGGGGGCACTGTTCATGGAAGAAATGGTCGAGGATTTTTAAAAATTTCTGATTAGTTATGATATTTTTTTTTAAATTTTGCAACTTTTTAAAATAAAAGTGATTAAAGTGCCTCTCCCTATTACAGAGGAATCCTACAATGGGATTGATGATGTGTCCCTTACAATAAAGCAATTATTATATATTAAAGGGGCACTCCAGAGAAAAAGAAATGTTTTTAATTCATCTGGTGTCAGAAAGTTGTGCAAATTTGTAATTTACCAAAAAAAAAATCTCATTTTCCAGCACTTCTTAGCTGCTGTATGTCCTGCAGGAAGTGGTGTATTCTCTCCAGTCTGACAGCGCTCTCTGCTGCCACCTCTGTGCATGTCAGGAACTGTCCAGAGCAGCAGCAAATCCCCATAGAAAACCTCTCCTGCACTAGGCAGTTCCTGACATGGACAGAGGTGGCAACAGAGAGCACTGTGTCAAACTGCAGAGAATACACCACTTCCTGCAGGACATACAGCAGCTGATAAGTACTGGAAGACTGCAGATTTTTAAAAAGAAGCAATTTACAAATCCGTATAACTGGCTGCCATGTTGTAATGCCTGTACACTACAGAACAATAGCGCTGCCGTGTACTGTAATACTGATTCCGAATTATGGGAATTTTGGGTGAATACTCAAAACAGGCAGATTAAAAAAAAAATGTTGCATCTTAAAAATATTCACTTGTGGAGTTTATTTATAGAACTTAGACCAAAAAAATGCGAAAAAATTTAATTATTCTACTAAAAAAGTTAAAAATCCCCGGATACCCCCCAGTATTGGCCGTCTTCCTTCCATCCATGTGCCTTGTCTTCTCGGCTTTATTATATCTCTGGCGTTTCCAGGGCAGTGATCGGCGTCCATTATAGAACAGGAGTCTGCAGTAATATCCAGCCTCATCGAGCGTTGCATCCAGCGTATCACTCTGAAGAGATGCAATTCTGGAGAGGTCACAGGGGTCACAGAGGTCATAGGGGTCGGGGCCGTGCGTGGCAAAATAATGAATGGTGACATGCGGGCGGCAAGAGACACGGTGACCCGGCTGAGTGATGAGAAGGGGAGAGAGGTGAGCGCTATATACAGATCATCACCTGTAACCAGCTTTATACAAAGAGAAAAACGAGTCTCATAAGGCGAAATAATAGATAGGAGCCGTCCTGTGAGGGGAGAGATGGATGATCCCCGGGAGGCCGGTCGGTGGCTGCACCATTAGGACACAGCAGGGCTTCATCCGCTTTTACCATCTTTATCGCTAACCTGGTGCAGACTTGATGTATAAATCTCCCCTCACACCGCACACAATGCGGAGGTGACCTTGACCCGACCTTGCCGCTTGATTCCCACCTCCAGGAGCTTTTAGCACATCCCGTCTGAATCCAGACTCGTTAAAGGAATATTCTAGAGACTTTCTTATTCTCCTTACAATTATGGCCCGGCAGGTACTAATATATAAGAAAGTCTACATCTACCTTCTCTGCTCACCTACGGCTGCTCACTGTGCTGCACGTCCAGGTGATGGTCGCCCGCTCAGCCGATCCCACCTGCAGATATAACAGGTTCTGCTCTTCTACTACCCAGACTCCTCTATTAGAGAGAGGGAGGTAGGAGTCAGTACTCCAGAGAGGGGAGTTTGAAGGGTTCAGTGCTTTACACCAGCCCCTCGGACACTCGGCTTTGTGCTGGTGACGTAAGGCTTGCATGCAGCTGCTCAGCCAAGAGCACCACTCACCCTCACTATGAAGCTCCCGACGGGTGCCGCTTTTGTACTGATTTTAATATGAGATGAGATTAGATTTGGAAAAACCCTGAATTTGCTGAATAAAGGTGGAGCACAATATGTCTGTCCATATAATGTGTGTGTGTATATATATATCTATATAGTGTGTGTGTATATATATATCTATATAGTGTGTGTGTATATATATATATCTATATAGTGTGTGTGTATATATATATCTATATAATGTGTGTGTATATATCTATCTATCTATATAGTGTGTGTGTGTATATATATATCTATATAGTGTGTGTATATATATATATCTATATAGTGTGTGTGTATATATATATATCTATATAGTGTGTGTGTATATATGTATCTATGAGAGGTCACTCAGCGGGATCACATGGCATCAGTATCACCAGAAGTGTAATCCATAAATAAAGGAAGGAGAAGGGATGAAGCATCTGCAGCTTCCTGCGAGCTCGGAGCTGGTTATATAAATGGAGGCAGCTCCCCATAGTGGTGGCCGCATGTCAGCTACCTATTAACCCCTTCACGTTGGATGCATGCTGGGCCTCACACCTTAGAAGTGACGGGGGGGGGGGGCACTTATTAGAGTAGACTTTTTTTGTGTGGGGGGGGGGGGGTATTAAATACAACATTATAACCAAATAATACTGTAGTTCTGGGCTTTAAATGTATAAAAAATGTTCGTGTGCAAACTTATTTAGTTTAATCAGAATAACACAAAAACATTTTTGTAATTGTTTCCCAAAATTTTTCAAATTAAGAGGGAAATTTATCAAGAACACAGCACCTATATTTAGGTGAATAATTGGATTCTTCACCCATTTGTGGTCTAAGTTCTGTTTATGAACCAGTATAAGACAGGTGAATATTTTTTATATGCAACTTTTTTTTAAATCCAGGATCTGGTCAGTACTGGTGCAGGCCTATGTCTGGTCAGTACTGGTGCGTGCCTATGTCTGGTCAGTACTGGTGCGTGCCTATGTCTGGTCAGTACTGGCACGGGCCTATGTCTGGTCAGTACTGGCACGGGCCTATGTCTGGTCAGTACTGGTGCGGGCCTATGTCTGGTCAGTACTGGTGCAGGTTCTGTCTGGTTAGTACTGGTGCAGGCTACGTCTGGTTAGTACTGGTGCAGGCTACGTGTGGTCAGTCCTCATGCGGGCCTACGTCTGATCAGTACTGGTGCGCGCCTACGTCTGGTCAGTACTGGTGCGGGCCTAGGTCTGGTCAGTACTGGTGGGGCCTAGGTCTGGTCAGTACTGGTGCAGGCCTATGTCTGGTCAGTACTGGTGCGCGCCTACGTCTGGTCAGTACTGGTGCGGGCCTAGGTCTGGTCAGTACTGGTGGGGCCTAGGTCTGGTCAGTACTGGTGCGCGCCTACGTCTGGTCAGTACTGGTGCGCGCCTACGTCTGGTCAGTACTGGTGTGGGCCTACGTCTAGTCAGTACTGGTGTAGGCCTACGTCTGGTCAGTACTGGTGTGGGCCTACGTCTGGTCAGTACTGGTGCGGGCCTACGTCTGGTCAGTACTGGTGTAGGCCTATGTCTGGTCAGTACTGGTGCAAGCCTACGTCTGGTCAGTACTGGTACGGGCCTACGTCTGGTCAGTACTGGTGCGGGCCTACGTCTAGTCAGTACTGGTGCGGGCCTACGTCTGGTCAGTACTGGTGCGGGCCTACGTCTAGTCAGTACTGGTGCAGGCCTACGTCTGGTCAGTACTGGTGGGGGCCTACGTCTGGTCAGTACTGGTGCGGGCCTACGTCTGGTCAGTACTGGTGCGGGCCTACGTCTGGTCAGTACTGGTGCGGGCCTACGTCTGGTCAGTACTGGTGCGGGCCTACGTCTGGTCAGTACTGGTGTAGGCCTACGTCTGGTCAGTACTGGTGTAGGCTTACGTCTGGTCAGTACTGGTGCGGGTCTACGTCTGGTCAGTATTGGTGCAGGCCTACGTCTGGTCAGTACTGGTGCAGGCTTACGTCTGGTCAGTACAGGTGCGGGCCTACGTCTGGTCAGTACTGGTGCAGGCCTACGTCTGGTCAGTACTGGTGCGGGCCTACATCTGGTCAGTACTGGTGCGGGCCTACGTCTGGTCAGTACTGGTGCAGGCCTACGTCTGGTCAGTACAGGTGCGGGCCTACGTCTGGTCAGTACTGGTGCAGGCCTACATCTGGTCAGTACTGGTGCAGGCCTACATCTGGTCAGTACTGGTGCGGGCCTACGTCTGGTCAGTACTGGTGCGGGCCTACGTCTGGTCAGTACTGGTGCAAGCCTACGTCTGGTCAGTACTGGTGTAGGCCTATGTCTGGTCAGTACTAGTGTGGGCCTACGTCTAGTCAGTATTGGTGCGGGCCTACGTCTGGTCAGTACTGGTGCGGGCCTACGTCTGGTCAGTACTGGTGCGGGCCTACGTCTGGTCAGTACTGGTGCGGGCCTACGTCTGGTCAGTACTGGTGCAGGCCTACGTCTGGTCAGTACTGGTGCGGGCCTATGTCTGGTCAGTAATGGTGCGGGCCTACGTCTGGTCAGTACTGGTGCGGGCCTACGTCTGGTCAGTACTGGTGCGGGCCTACGTCTGGTCAGTACCAGTGCGGGCCTACGTCTGGTCAGTACTGGTGCGGGCCTATGTCTGGTCAGTAATGGTGCGGGCCTACGTCTGGTCAGTACTGGTGCGGGCCTACGTCTGGTCAGTACTGGTGCGGGCCTACGTCTGGTCAGTACTGGTGCAAGCCTACGTCTGGTCAGTACTGGTGTAGGCCTACGTCTGGTCAGTACTGGTGTGGGCCTACGTCTAGTCAGTACTGGTGCGGGCCTACGTCTGGTCAGTACTGGTGTGGGCCTACGTCTGGTCAGTACAGGTGTAGGCCTACGTCTGGTCAGTACTGGTGCGGGCCTACGTCTGGCCAGTACTGGTGCGGGCCTACGTCTGGTCAGTACTGGTGCGGGCCTACGTCTGGTCAGTACTGGTGCGGGCCTACGTCTGGTCAGTACCACTTGATGACCTCTTTACATTTACTATAAGATGGGTGTAAAAGCTAGACAGTGGGTGCAGTAGACTTCCAGCCTCCCATAGAAATAAAATAAACGCTTTACTCATTGATTAATTTTGCCCTCGCACCAGTGTCCTGTCTGGGAGCGCTGCCAATCACCGACCTGGGTGGCCTCTTCCTGGATGTAAGTCATGTGACTGCTGAGGTCAGTGACCGCCTGTGACATCACGTCCCCAATATATATGACATCAATCCAGCACAGGAAGAGGGAACCTGGGCTCTCCAGCTGGTGAAAATTACAACTCCCATCATGCCTGGCAAGGTAAAGCTTTTTCTGTCCATGCATGATGGGAGTTGTAGCTTTGCCCCCTGTGCTAGGAAATATTTTATTTTTATTATTTTTCCCACTTTCAGCCTATAAGGAAAGTAACAGAACATCCCTTTAAGTGAATAGTTCTAGTCACCTCCCTGATCTTTATGGTGGAGCTTCAGCTACTAAGGAGTCTAATGTGTGGGACTCTTCTGATGGGGATTGGTGAATGTTTTGTTCCAATATCTTGGAAGTTAGCCCTGCTATAGTGACTGCATCTAAGTAAAAAGTTGTAAAAAAAAAAATTGCACAAACAGATTCCCCTTGCACTGAGCAGACGTCGGCCTCAAAACAGGCAAATTTAAAAAAGTTGCATCTCAAAAATATTCGCCCATTGAATACGGTTTCATAAATAGAACTTGGACCAAAAACGGGCGAAAAATTATTCACCTAAAAATAGTCGCAAAGCCTTTGATAAATTTCCCCCAAAGCTTCCAGCAATCCCCAAACCTGGTGAAGTAATGTGATTGGGATGATGATGGTAACGAACTAAATAAATCTGCTGTAATTCCCAATCTCTTGTAATCTGTGACAGGTCATCTATAATAACTACTGTTCCCCTAGAACATTGGAGACACGACTTCATTAAATTCTTGTGCGGATGTTCTTTTATGTTCCGGTCTCCTCGGATTGTATTTTCTGTTTTTAGTCCGGAGCCGTATTCCCTCCACCGATCCCCGCGCCGCCCTCGGGGAGCACTTATCGGAGCGGTTATGAGATCTGGTAAATTTCTCTTACTCGTATCCTGGAACTGGAAGTCTTAGCATCTGGGGCTACTAGCTGGAGGCCACTGTGATTGTGCCCTTTGGGCCCAATAATCTTCGGAATAAGCAGCAGCCATTAATCACAGTCTCGGTTTGGGAGAAGAGACTATATCCCTGTAGCATAAATAATATCTGAGTTTTCTGGCTCCGATTCGAAGGCACAACAAATCTTCCCAGTTCTACCAAATGGCTTTGGTAATTTGACCTAAATTTAAACCTGCGCTAAATAAGGCGAACATCAAGCCTCGCGCACATGCTGCAGACTACTTGAGCGTAATTATATGCGGCTGCTCCTGATAATTGAGGTGTGCATCAAGGTAAAGTCATCATCCCAACTCCAAATTACCTCTCAGCAAAAAAGCAAATGTCAAAAATTTTCCCCTCCACCTCCCCCATTTTTTTTCTTTTCCCACTTTAACTAAATTACATTTTTTACATTTTCTTAATATGAAGCCTGTTGTGTTCCTCAAAAAGGATTTGAAATTCTCTATTGAAATCTTTAATCAAATTGCACCCGCAGAGAATAAAATAAAATAAAAAAAAACAGCAAAAAAAAAAAAAGCAAATGTATCAAAATTAAATTTAAGAAGCAAATCTGTAATGTAGAAGTTGTGCGGCTTGTGTGTGTCATTTTCTGCTTGGTTTACCTGTGCATCTGGTAAAATTGCCGTCATCAGGCTTTGGCGCACCTTTCTCTAAGAGCTATTCATTTGTATAATGGCAGCAATCATCCTCGTTTTTGTGGAAATGAATGAGACGTTGTCACAGTTCTGGGCCCTGTTACTTACATCGCTGAATAGTGATGTTATCTCGCTGGGATTGCTCACCTGTAGCTAGGTATGTAATGGCTGATGCTGGAAGCTGTAGTACAGAATAAAGGGGTACTCTGACCATTTTCTCTTTATGTATTGCTGCTTGCATAGATAATAAGACGCTCCCTATTCTTACCTCACCGCGCTCCTCAGGGTCCTTCTGTGTCGTCTTCAGGTTCCCAGCTCAGGCTCCCACTACTCCTTCCGAGACCCACCATGTTCCATCCTATTGTTTTACAAAAGCTTAAAGTCAAAAAGTCAATGTATCAGAAGCAGAGCCAGGATTCATGGGGCCCCATAGGAAAAACTGTACGGGCCCCATGAATCCCGTTCAGGCAACCTGCCCGCTCCCCCCCCCCCCCCCAAAAAAAAAAAAAACCATCATACTTAAGCGGGCCTTCGCATTACTTCTCTTCCTAAGCTTTGTGGTCCAAGGAGAGCAGGAGCGGGAATGGAGAGGTGTTGCTATGCAGGTCTGTGGGGTGGGGGATTGTGGGCAAGGGTCGGGGGGGTTACTCCGTGTGGCTCCATGGTCCAGCAGGAGGTGGCTTGCAGGCAGGAGGGGTGCTGTACGACTCTGTGGTCCAGGGAGCTGGTGTGCTGGTGTCCCATAACAGCTGCGTGGTCTGCCTCCATGGTAGCTAAACCACTGACCAAATTTACTAAATAAAGATTTGGTGCACTGGAGGCGGCTCAGCACCCCCAGTGCACCAATATCTCCTCCCCTCCAACGCCTTTAGAATGATGTCTGACGTGTCGGGAGCAGGAGACATGGCTGGTGTGGGGGTGCCGAGCCGCATCCACTGCACCACACTACACACTGAATACACCTACAATTTCCTATATTATTAGCGTCTCCCATGGGTAAAAACTCAAAGCCTATAAGAGCCCCTATATATCCCACCCACAAAAGCTATACACAGATGGAGTAATATAATTCTATTTTATTAATTTGTTATCCACCAAGAATATTTAAAATCACCCCATAAAAACAATAGAGTGGTTGGGGGTCCCTGCATACACATAAGTGCACGGAAGAAAGAGTCCATGCGGGATCACATACATAATAACATGTAAAGGCCCTATTCCACCAACAGATCTAAAGACACATTATCTGCCAAAGATTTGAGGCCAAACCCAGGAGTGGATTTGAAAAGAGGAGAAATCTCAGTCTTTCCTATATGACCTGATCTCTGTTTATTGTCTGTTCCTGGGTTTGGCTTCAAATCTTTGGCAGATAATCTGTCGTCAGATCTGTTGGTGGAATAGGGACTTTACTCTGTGTTACACTTATACAAACGTACGACTAGAGTGCTGAATAATAGTGCAGCTTATACTACACTATATATGATAATAGTATTATCCCTAGCCACATAAGCTGCGTCTGCACCAGACTTGAAGGGGAACTCAGGTGAAAAATTGTTTCTTTCAAATCAACTGGTTTCAGAAAGTTATATAGATTTGTAGTTTACTTCTATTAAAAAAATCTTCAGTCCTCCAGTACTTATCAGCTGCTGTATGTTCTGCAGGAAGTGGTGTATTCTCTCCAGTCTGACACAGTGCTCTCTGCTGCCACCTCTGTCCATGTCAGGAACTGTCCAGAGCAGCAGAAAATCCCCATAGAAAATCTCTCCTGCTCTGGACAGTTCCTGACATGGACAGAGGTGGCAGCAGAGAGCACTGTGTCAGACTGGAGAGAGTACACCACTTCCTGCAGGACATACAGCAGCTGATAAGTACTGGAAGACTGGAGAGAATACATCACTTCCTGCAGGACATACAGCAGCTGATAAGTACTGGAGATTTTTAAATAAAAGTAAATTACAGATCTATATAACTTTCCGACATTAGTTGATCTGAAAGAAAAATATTTTTGCCGGAGATCTTCTTTAAAGAATACTTGTGCATATATAAACAATAGCAATCCGCACACTAATCTCGGATAGAGTGCATGTGCATATGTAAGCAATGATAGGATTAGCAGAAGCAAACACAGATAGAAGAGAAGTCATCCAGCCACTTATCCTAAAGTTCTGTGCATCTTATATAACCCTCTCATCATCACAGTTCCCCGATATTAGTCACCAAAACATAAAGTGCTTAGTGCAGGATCCCACCACGACCTTTCCATGACCCCATCCTAACCCCACCACGACCCTTCCATGACCCCACCACCACCCCACCACGACCCTTAGTGCAGGACCCAGAGTTGGCGAACTGTTCAAGTTCGACAATGTTCTCCAAACCTGAACATTCTAGAAGAATTTGGATGCCACCCTAGGGAGACCTAGAAAATATGGGATCAGCCGATGGCCTCTGACTGCATCCACCAGGGCTCCCTAGGGCACCATCCAACTTCTGGAAATGCCGGAAGCCAAATGCTGAGTGGTCAGAATTGGAGAATATGGTCGAACCTGAACTGAGCTCCAGACCGATGCCACAATCTCTGCTCCTCTCCTCCTCGGAGATCAGTATGTCACATTGGGCCCTCCGAGTGGCAAGAAGGTTCAAGGAGGGAGCTGCCGCAAACTCTTCATGCATCATCTTACGCGCACTCATCATCGTCATCGTTCTTGGGGTCCAGTTATGGCTGTGAGCGACTGAAGCTCTAATGTCTGTGGATTCATCCTAATTAGAGATGAGTGAAGCAAATCTGACCAATTCCCATTCGCAGCGAATCGGAATCGGGTTTAATGCGCTCAACATGGCCACCTCAATAGTGAACGCACATGTTAGGTTATACTTACACAGTTGCATACGTTACGCAGTTGCGAATATCACACATTTGAGTGCATCACGAGATAAACGTTTGCATGTTCAAAAATTATTGTTATAACCATTCCGATCATCAAGTTGTTTGTATCGGGGAACATGGACAATTAGCGTCATGTTCGTACGAACATACGAACATTTAGGAACATGTTCTCTCGCCATTTTTAATGAAATTCGTCAGTATCCAATTCGTGAATATTCACAAACTCCAGGAAACAAATTTCCAAGTGATTCGCTCATCTCCAGTCCTCATGATAGGACCATAAGCCTTCGCACTGGATATATATATAATTATTAAGCGTAAAATAAACAGTAAACAAGTGATAATTGCGAGTAGTTTGCGATGTGTTTTGGCTGCATCTGTACAGACGACTCGCATGGACTAAGGAGCTGCCAGAACTGGAACATAATGGGTCCCCGGGGATCTTGTCATTTGAGAAAACCATTTGCTCTTTAACCTTGTCTGCTGGGCCCAGTGATCAATAAGTTCTCGGGGGGCTTCTGGCGCTCAGCTCCTCTCTCCTGGAGCCAGCTAGGGGCAATAATTTAATGGTTATTCTTTTATTTACTTCTGCTTTACAATTGTCCACATTCCAGCGATTCTCCGTGAAGCGTCGGCGGAGCGGAGAAGTGTTTCTCTATACGTGAATGATGCAGATGATTAATTAGGCTCGGAGCCAGCGGGACAGATGTTTGCAAATGTAAACTTTCCAAATTTTACAAATGGCAGAAAACTGTTTATGATCCATCCGGCTGTGAGAAAGCGAGACTGGTCATTTCACGTCCCGCGTGTCGCTCTGCGAGGGATCAGCTGTATTCAAGATTTATTAGGCAAGAAGTAAAGGAAACACTCATAGTATTCAGCACTAGGCCGCGTCCACACTGCGCTTTTGCAGGCTGTTTTTATCATCCGTTTTATGCCAAAAAATGGATAAAAACAGGTGAAATAACGGGTGCATTTAAGTGTCTCCATTTACATTTCCCATTGACTTAAAAACAGATCAAAATGCATCCTTTTTATGTGTGTGTGTGTGTGTGTGTGTGTGGGGGGGGATGCGTTCAACCATGTTTTTTCCAAAATACTGATGGAAAAAACGGAATGCAAAAACGCAGTGTGAATCCCACCTTACACTAGATTTTTTTTTTACATTTACCTTTATGATATATATATATATATATATATATATATATATATATATATAGTTTGTTGTTGTTATTATTATTGTTTATTTTTTCAATTACCTAACTCCCCCCCACACACACACACACAGGCGTGATGCAGCC
Organism: Dendropsophus ebraccatus; assembly: GCF_027789765.1. Classification (NCBI taxonomy): domain Eukaryota; kingdom Metazoa; phylum Chordata; class Amphibia; order Anura; family Hylidae; genus Dendropsophus; species Dendropsophus ebraccatus. The sequence goes on along the minus strand of NC_091461.1, from coordinate 125,062,715 downwards.
AGAAGCTAGATACAAAGCAGCACATTATGGAAGAGGAAGCCTTTATGTAGTGATCATCCTTGCGTCATTCTCATATCTATCCAAAAATATTCTGATTGGTACTTGTGAATGATCTGTATTTTATGATTCGCCAGATATAGTAGCTGTATCTTCTGCACATCTGATTGCTTACTATAAAAAAAAAACCTTACTAACTAAACATTCTCTCATGTATTAGAAGCAAATACAATCAAATTCTACATCATGGATTCGGAAGGAAACCCTTAAATGAATTTCCATGATAATATGCATAATTCTCCGTTTTGTGCTGGGAGGGCAATACATCAAGTGTCTCCTTAGTGTCACCCGTTATGACAGTCATCCAGTGGACTCTCTTACAGGATAGTTGATCTGTTATACTATCCTTTATGTGACAAATCGATGCCATTCCATTTCCACCAATATTTTAGATGTTCCTCCGTGTAATACTGCTTTTATATAGGGTAGCATACTTTTTTTTTTTTTCAGTCGAGGCAACGTGCTCTCATCAGCCGAGTGCTACTAAAAAAGTGTAGCGTGCCACACAAAAAAGTGCACTAGGATGCGGTCTATCACAAGCCCACTCTAAAAAGAGATGGGCCCCCAACACACCTAATTCCCTTCCCTTCCGGGCCAAAAGGCACCTGCAAAGGTCCAGGACAAATGTCCGCTTTCAGACGAGGCCAAGAGCAGACCGGTAAACAACTACAGCTTGTACCTGAGCGTAACCCAGGGTAGCATACTAAGGCGACAGATCCAACCTAATGGTCGGTTTTAAAACAACCAAGCAGTAGAAAGTAAATAGAGATGTGTCCATCCTCACCTTTCACTTAGATAAGTTAAGGAGACAAACTTATCACCAGTTATTTTTACTACAACATCAGGAAATGTTATCAGAAAACTCAAAAGGTCATTAGTAGGTAGTGTACTAGAGATACCAAATTATTTGGGTACAGCAATGTTCTCTGAACCTAAATGCTCGGCATTTGACTGCAGCTGCAGAAGTGGGATAGTGCCCTAGGGAGTCCTGGAAAACATGGATACAGCCATAGGCCATAGACAGTATTTATGTTTACCAGGACTCCTGCGGGATTAACTAATAATGTCAGCGTCTTCGCTTATAGACTGACACAGTGATTACACTTAGTGAGATCTCAGGTTACTGGGTAAAGTCTCAAGCCTTTAGAGATAAGATGAGGATGGACACAGCTGTACATAGAATCACTGTAATATAATGTGCTGCCTCATTTACTCCATCATTTGCTCAGATAATTAATTTTTTTAATATATTCTTCCAGAAATTGCTGGAAATACAGATGATATCCCGCTGGTTCGCTGGAGGCAGCAGTGGCTCGAGAATGGAACTCTTCTCTTCCATATTCATCATCAGGATGGCTCATCAAATCTGCCGGGTCAGGAAGCAACCGAAGAACCTCCAGGTGAGACGGCTGAAGAAGAATTAAGGATTCTGCACATTTCCGTCATGGTAAGTCAATGGTTAATACTGCAACATCCTGTACACTTAAGCTTCACCTGATTGTAACATAGATGCATGATAATCTCTGTATTATATCATCAACACCTAGAACCACAATATAATGTCTGTATTATATCCTCAACACCTAGAACCATGATATAATGTCTGTATTATATCCTCAACACATAGAGCCACCATATAATCTCTGTATTATATCCTTTAACACCTAGAACCACCATATAATCTCTGTATTATATCCGTTAACACCTAGAACCACCATATAATCTCTGTATTATATCCTCAACACCTAGAACCACCATATAATCTCTGTTTTATATCCTTAACACCTAGAACCACCATATAATCTCTGTTTTATATCCTCAACACCTAGAGCCACCATATAATGTCTGTATTATATCCTCAACACCTAGAGCCACCATATAATGTCTGTATTATATCCTCCACACCTAGAACCATGATATAATGTCTGTATTAAATCCTCAACACCTAGAACCACCATATATCTGTATTATATCCTCCACACCTAGAACCACCATATATCTGTATTATATCCTCCACACCTAGAACCACCATATAATCTCTGTATTATATCCTCCACACCTAGAACCACCATATGTCTGTATTATATCCTCAACACCTAGAACCATGATATAATGTCTGTATTATATCCTCAACACCTAGAACCACCATATAATCTCTGTATTATATCCTTTAACACCTAGAGCCAGCATATAATCTCGGTATTATATCCTATAAGAAAGTTTCAGCCTAGGACTAGGCCCAGTGGCCAAGAGGAAAACTGCGAGACTGCTGGATTATTTAATGATATAGATTGTGAACTAAAAATGAGAAAAAAAAACATCACTAAAAATTCTTGACCATTTTTTGATTTTCTGATACATTCTGATATAAAGGGATCGGGCAGCCTGATCTTTCCCTTGGCACAGGGGAGTCCAGACAATCCCATCCCATCCGTGTACATATATATAGCTCTCAGGCCTCCTTGGCTCTCATTGGGACAGGTCACTCCCGATCCCGCCTCGTCCTCTTTGTTCTCTATTATTTATTTGGCTTTTCCACTTTACCTTTATTATTCGGCTTCTGGCTTGGACTCTTAGACTGTAAAGTGCTTCTTGTTTTTTCTGTCCTCCATTATTTATTATATGACGCGTTGCGATGTCCGGAATGTACTGTACAATGAATGGAGCCCGAGGACGCCGCCGCTGGCTTTGTATGATTACTTTTTGTCTGCATGATGTGAATCCCTGTGTTATATGGGAAACCCTACGCCATACTAGTGTAAGGTCTCTTACTGAATATAATAGAAGCGGGGACGAGTCTATCTTAAAGCTATCCATAGTCTCAGGATACAGGAGCTATTGATTAAACAGCCGACTGCTATCTCCACCTCTGGCGATGGCTCCTGCCCGGGAAGAGGGAAAGAATGGGCAATGTCGACATCCATCATGTCCCATCTTCATTCTCCCAGCAACGGGAATCCTCATACACATTGCACAGGATCTGCCAACATCCATCTAATGTGTACAGCAGAATATCTAGAGGCATGGGGGAGGATGACCTGTACGGGAAGACAATTGCTGCCGCCCATTAAGCTGCATTGTATTCCGACTTCCAGTATAAAAAAAAGTGACAGCACCATATACCAGAAGAAAATAGCAATGGCCAAGGGAAGTATATACCAATGTGTTAGACCCCTGTCTGCACCGGTCAAATATATAGGTGTCAAACCTCTCGTCCTCCATCTGTGGTAAAACCACAATTCACATCATGTCTGGATGAAGGTGCCGGGATATCTCCTATCTGGCAAAGCCCCCATAAGTTTCCAATAAAAATCTGATAGAGACGTAAGTGAGAATTGATCCCTGATAGTGGATTTGTGGTTGGTGAAGGATGGATATCAAAGGGTCACATGGTTATCTGCAATAACTGAATGGAAACATGTCTGGTATATACATATATCTATCCTCAGATAATAAGGGTATGTTCACACTGAGTAAAACAGGCAGAATTTCACGCTGGAGCCCCACCCGGCCTGCCTCAGTGTGTCAATGGGAAGACTCGCGCACCTCCCCTCTCCGCTGCTTTCTGCTGCTCTCCAATCAAAGAATTGACATGTTAATTAGGCGCATCCCATTGACACACGGGGGCAAGCCAGACGCCTATTACCAACCTGGAGGGTGCATGGCTGTCAGGGTCAGTGCTGTATGCATAGTAGCCGGTGCAGTAGTCACCCCTCCATACCTGCGCACTTGGTGCAAGAGTACTGCAGTAGGCCGAGTCTGAAATCCATGAAAGATTAAGTCTCAACCTATTGGTTCTAGGCTATTGCATATCTCCCAACCTTTAGAACGGCCAAAGAGGGACACTTATGGCTCAGTCTAGAAAAAATTTACAGACATTTCTATATTTTTTAATTCAAGGATGCAGTCACCTACAGATGTGTGTATAGGGCCATAGAATCTGCATGTGTGAAAGAGGCCATAATGTCACGTAAATCATCTGAATATATAATCATTTTTAGGATCCAACTTGCAGCACATGATGGAATAATCTGCAGGTTTGAGTCTATTATACAGTAATGAAAAAAACATTTTCTGCAGCAACATAAAAAGTTTATTAATGAGGGATAGAGGGATGTGAGTCAAAAGTAGGGACTGTCCCTCCAAAAGAGGGACATTTGGGAGGTGTGCTATTGCCATACTTATTACAAGCTTCAGTATGTATTGTGTATAATAGATTGAGGGGTAAATTGAGCAAGAAAACAAAAGATCCATCTCCCTGCTCGTACAATTCCACCTGACCTGCTCCCCGCTCCTATAATGGTGTCAGACCTGCTCCCCGCTCCTATAATGGTGTCAGACCTGCTCCCCGCTCCTACAACGCCGTCAGACCTGCTCCCCGCTCCTATAATGGTGTCAGACCTGCTCCCCACTCCTATAATGGTGTCAGACCTGCTCCCCACTCCTATAAAGGTGTCAGACCTGCTCCCCGCTCCTATAATGGTGTCAGACCTGCTCCCCGCTCCTATAATGGTGTCAGACCTGCTCCCCGCTCCTATAATGGTGTCAGACCTGCTCCCCGCTCCTATAATGGTGTCAGACCTGCTCCCCGTTCCTATAATGGTGCCAGACCTGCTCCCCGCTCCTATAATGGTGTCAGACCTGCTCCCCGCTCCTATAATGGTGTCAGACCTGCTCCCCGCTCCTATAATGGTGTCAGACCTGCTCCCCGCTCGTACAATTCCACCTGACCTGCTCCCCACTCCTATAATGGTGTCAGACCTGCTCCCCGCTCGTACAATTCCACCTGACCTGCTCCCCACTCCTATAATGGTGTCAGACCTGCTCCCCACTCCTATAAAGGTGTCAGACCTGCTCCCCGCTCCTATAATGGTGTCAGACCTGCTCCCCGCTCCTATAATGGTGTCAGACCTGCTCCCCGCTCCTATAATGGTGCCAGACCTGCTCCCCGCTCCTATAATGGTGTCAGACCTGCTCCCCGCTCCTATAATGGTGTCAGACCTGCTCCCCGCTCCTATAATGGTGTCAGACCAGCTCCCCACTCCTATAAAGGTGTCAGACCTGCTCCCCGCTCCTATAATGGTCTTAGACCCGCTCCCCGCTCCTACAACGCCATCAGACCTGCTCCCCGCTCCTATAATGGTGTCAGACCCGCTCCCCGCTCCTACAACGCCGTCAGACCTGCTCCCCACTCCTATAATGGTGTCAGACCTGCTTCCCACTCCTATAATGGTGCCAGACCTTCTCCCCGCTCCTATAATGGTGTCAGACCTGCTCCCCGCTCCTACAACGCCGTCAGACCTGCTCCCCGCTCCTATAATGGTGTCAGACCTGCTCCCCGCTCCTATAATGGTGTCAGACCTGCTCCCCACTCCTATAATGGTGTCAGACCTGCTCCCCGCTCCTATAATGGTGTCAGACCTGCTCCCCGCTCCTATAATAGTGTCAGACCTGCTCCCCACTCCTATAATGGTGTCAGACCTGCTCCCCGCTCCTATAATGGTGTCAGACCTGCTCCCCACTCCTATAATAGTGTCAGACCTGCTCCCCGCTCCTATAATGGTGTCAGACCTGCTCCCCACTCCTATAATAGTGTCAGACCTGCTCCCCACTCCTATAATGGTGTCAGACCTGCTCCCCACTCCTATAATGGTGTCAGACCTGCTCCCCGCTCCTATAATGGTGTCAGACCTGCTCCCCACTCCTATAATGGTGTCAGACCTGCTCCCCGCTCCTATAATGGTGTCAGACCTGCTCCCCACTCCTATAATACCACCAGACCTGCTCCCCGCTCCTATAATGGTGTCAGACCTGCTCCCCGCTCCTATAATGGTGTCAGACCTGCTCTCCGCTCCTATAATGGTATCAGACCTGCTCCCCGCTCCTATAATGGTGTCAGACCTGCTCCCCGCTCCTATAATGGTATCAGACCTGCTCCCCGCTCCTATAATGGTATCAGACCTGCTCCCCACTCCTATAATGGTGTCAGACCTGCTCCCCCTCCTATAATACCGCCAGACCTGCTCCCCACTCCTATAATGGTGTCAGACCTGCTCCCCGCTCCTATAATACCGCCAGACCTGCTCCCCACTCCTATAATGGTGTCAGACCTGCTCCCCGCTCCTATAATGGTGTCAGACCTGCTCCCCGCTCCTATAATGGTGTCAGACCTGCTCCCCACTCCTATAATGGTGTCAGACCTGCTCCCCACTCCTATAATGGTGTCAGACCTGCTCCCCGCTCCTATAATGGTGTCAGACCTGCTCCCCGCTCCTATAATACCACCAGACCTGCTCCCCGGTCCTATAATGGTGTCAGACCTGCTCCCCGCTCCTATAATGGTGTCAGACCTGCTCCCCGCTCCTATAATGGTGTCAGACCTGCTCCCCGCTCCTATAATGGTGCCAGACCTGCTCCCCGCTCCTATAATGGTGTCAGACCTGCTCCCCGCTCCTATAATACCGCCAGACCTGCTCCCCGCTCCTATAATGGTGTCAGACCTGCTCCCCGCTCCTATAATGGTGCCAGACCTGCTCCCCGCTCCTATAATGGTGTTAGACCTGCTCCCCGCTCCTATAATACCGCCAGACCTGCTCCCCGCTCCTATAATGGTGTCAGACCTGCTCCCCGCTCCTATAATACCGCCAGACCTGCTCCCCGCTCCTATAATAGTGTCAGACCTGCTCCCCGCTCCTATAATGGTGTCAGACCTGCTCCCCGCTCCTATAATGGTGTCAGACCTGCTCCCCGCTCCTATAATGGTGTCAGACCTGCTCCCCGCTCCTATAATGGTGCCAGACCTGCTCCCCGCTCCTATAATGGTGTCAGACCTGCTCCCCGCTCCTATAATGGTGCCAGACCTGCTCCCCACTCCTATAATAGTGTCAGACCTGCTCCCCACTCCTATAATGGTGCCAGACCGCTCCCCACTCTATAATAGTGTCAGACCTGCTCCCCGCTCCTATAATAGTGTCAGACCTGCTCCCCGCTCCTATAATGGTGTCAGACCTGCTCCCCGCTCCTATAATGGTGTCAGACCTGCTCCCCGCTCCTATAATGGTGTCAGACCTGCTCCCCACTCCTATAATGGTGTCAGACCTGCTCCCCGCTCCTACAACGCCGTCAGACCTGCTCCCCACTCCTATAATAGTGTCAGACCTGCTCCCCACTCCTATAATGGTGTCAGACCTGCTCCCCGCTCCTACAACGCCGTCAGACCTGCTCCCCGCTCCTATAATGGTGCCAGACCTGCTCCCCGCTCCTATAATAGTGTCAGACCTGCTCCCCCCTCCTATAATGGTGTCAGACTGCTCCCCCGCTCCTATAATGGTTGTCAGACCTGCTCCCCACTCCTATAATGGTGTCAGACCTGCTCCCCGCTCCTATAATGGTGTCAGACCTGCTCCCCGCTCCTATAATACCGCCAGACCTGCTCCCCGCTCCTATAATGGTGTCAGACCTGCTCCCCGCTCCTATAATACCACCAGACCTGCTCCCCGCTCCTATAATACCGCAGACCTGCTCCCCACTCCTATAATAGGTGTCAGACCTGCTCCCCGCTCCTATAATGGTGTCAGACCTGCTCCCCGCTCCTACTAACGCCGTCAGACCTGCTCCCCGCTCCTATAATGGTGTCAGACCTGCTCCCCCGCTCCTATAATCGTGTCAGACCTGCTCCCCGCTCCTATAATGGTGTCAGACCTGCTCCCCGCTCCTATAATGGTGTCAGACCTGCTCCCCGCTCCTATAATGGTGTCAGACCTGCTCCCCCACTCCTATAATACCGTCAGACCTGCTCCCGCTCCTATAATGGTGTCAGACCTGCTCCCCGCTCCTATAATGTGTCAGACCTGCTCCCCACTCCTATAATGGTGTCAGACCTGCTACCCCCGCTCCGTATAATGGTGTCAGACCTGCTCCCCACTCCTATAATACACCAGACCCTGCCTCCCCCGCTCCTATAATTGGTGTCTAGACCTGCTCCCCAGCTCCTATAATGGTGTCAGACCTGCTCCACCGCTCCCTATAAGTGGTGTTCAGACCTGCTTCCCCGCTCCTATAATACCGCCAGACCTGCTCCCCCGCTCCTATAATGGTGTCAGACCTGCTCCCCGCTCCTATAATGGTGTCAGACTGCTCCCCGCTCCTATAATGGTGTCCGACCTGCTCCCCGCTCCTATAATGGTGTCAGACCTGCTCCCCGCTCCTATAATACCGCCAGACCTGCTCCCCGCTCCTACTAATGGTGTCAGCCCGGCTCCCCGCTCCTATAATGGGTCAGACCTGCTCCCCGCTCCTATAATGGTGTCAGACCTGCTCCCCGCTCCTATAAATGGTGTCAGACCTGCTCCCCGCCTCATTAATACCGCAAGACCTGCTCCCCGCTCCTATAATGGTGTCAGACCTGCTCCCCGCTCCTATAATGGTGCCAGACCTGCTCCCCCGCTCCTATAATACCGCCAGACCTGCTCCCCCGCTCCTATAATGGTGTCAGACCTGCTCCCCGCTCCTATAATGGTGTCAGACCTGCTCCCCGCTCCTATAATACCGCCAGACCTGCTCCCCGCTCCTATAATGGTGTCAGACCTGCTCCCCGCTCCTATAATGGTGTCAGACCTGCTCCCCGCTCCTATAATGGTGTCAGACCTGCTCCCCGCTCCTATAATGGTGTCAGACCTGCTCCCCGCTCCTATAATACCGCCAGACCTGCTCCCCGCTCCTATAATGGTGTCAGACCTGCTCCCCGCTCCTATAATGGTGCCAGACCTGCTCCCCGCTCCTATAATACCGCCAGACCTGCTCCCCGCTCCTATAATGGTGTCAGACCTGCTCCCCGCTCCTATAATGGTGTCAGACCTGCTCCCCGCTCCTATAATGGTGTCAGACCTGCTCCCCGCTCCTATAATGGTGCCAGACCTGCTCCCCGCTCCTATAATGGTGCCAGACCTGCTCCCCACTCCTATAATGGTGTCAGACCTGCTCCCCGCTCCTATAATGGTGCCAGACCTGCTCCCCACTCCTATAATACCACCAGACCTGCTCCCCGCTCCTATAATGGTGTCAGACCTGCTCCCCACTCCTATAATGGTGTCAGACCTGCTCCCCGCTCCTATAATGGTGTCAGACCTGCCCCCCGCTCCTATAATGGTATCAGACCTGCTCCCCACTCCTATAATGGTGTCAGACCTGCTCCCCGCTCCTATAATGGTGCCAGACCTGCTCCCCGCTCCTATAATAGTGTCAGACCTGCTCCCCACTCCTATAATAGTGTCAGACCTGCTCCCCACTCCTATAATGGTGTCAGACCTGCTCCCCGCTCCTATAATGGTGTCAGACCTGCTCCCCGCTCCTATAATGGTCTCAGACCCACTCCTATAATGGTGTCAGACCTGCTCCCCGCTCCTATAATGGTCTCAGACCCACTCCTATAATGGTGTCAGACCTGCTCCCCGCTCCTATAATGGTGTCAGACCTGCTCCCCGCTCCTATAATGGTGTCAGACCTGCTCCCCGCTCCTATAATAGTGTCAGACCTGCTCCCCGCTCCTATAATGGTGCCAGACCTGCTCCCCGCTCCTATAATGGTGTCAGACCTGCTCCCCGCTCCTATAATGGTGTCAGACCTGCTCCCCGCTCCTATAATGGTGTCAGACCTGCTCCCCACTCCTATAATGGTGCCAGACCTGCTCCCCGCTCCTATAATGGTGTCAGACCTGCTCCCCGCTCCTATAATGGTGTCAGACCTGCTCCCCGCTCCTATAATGGTGTCAGACCTGCTCCCCGCTCCTATAATACCGCCAGACCTGCTCCCCGCTCCTATAATGGTGTCAGACCTGCTCCCCGCTCCTATAATGGTGCCAGACCTGCTCCCCGCTCCTATAATACCGCCAGACCTGCTCCCCGCTCCTATAATGGTGTCAGACCTGCTCCCCGCTCCTATAATGGTGTCAGACCTGCTCCCCGCTCCTATAATGGTCTCAGACCCACTCCTATAATGGTGTCAGACCTGCTCCCCGCTCCTATAATGGTGTCAGACCTGCTCCCCGCTCCTATAATGGTGTCAGACCTGCTCCCCGCTCCTATAATGGTGTCAGACCTGCTCCCCGCTCCTATAATGGTGTCAGACCTGCTCCCCGCTCCTATAATGGTGTCAGACCTGCTCCCCGCTCCTATAATAGTGTCAGACCTGCTCCCCGCTCCTATAATGGTGCCAGACCTGCTCCCCGCTCCTATAATGGTGTCAGACCTGCTCCCCGCTCCTATAATGGTGTCAGACCTGCTCCCCGCTCCTATAATGGTGTCAGACCTGCTCCCCACTCCTATAATGGTGTCAGACCTGCCCCCCGCTCCTATAATGGTGCCAGACCTGCTCCCCGCTCCTATAATGGTGTCAGACCTGCTCCCCGCTCCTATAATGGTGTCAGACCTGCTCCCCGCTCCTATAATGGTGTCAGACCTGCTCCCCGCTCCTATAATACCGCCAGACCTGCTCCCCGCTCCTATAATGGTGTCAGACCTGCTCCCCGCTCCTATAATGGTGCCAGACCTGCTCCCCGCTCCTATAATACCGCCAGACCTGCTCCCCGCTCCTATAATGGTGTCAGACCTGCTCCCCGCTCCTATAATGGTGTCAGACCTGCTCCCCGCTCCTATAATGGTGTCAGACCTGCTCCCCGCTCCTATAATGGTGTCAGACCTGCTCCCCGCTCCTATAATGGTGCCAGACCTGCTCCCCACTCCTATAATGGTGTCAGACCTGCTCCCCGCTCCTATAATGGTGTCAGACCTGCTCCCCGCTCCTATAATGGTGTCAGACCTGCTCCCCGCTCCTATAATGGTGTCAGACCTGCTCCCCGCTCCTATAATAGTGTCAGACCTGCTCCCCACTCCTATAATAGTGTCAGACCTGCTCCCCGCTCCTATAATAGTGTCAGACCTGCTCCCCACTCCTATAATAGTGTCAGACCTGCTCCCCACTCCTATAATGGTGTCAGACCTGCTCCCCACTCCTATAATAGTGTCAGACCTGCTCCCCACTCCTATAATGGTGTCAGACCTGCTCCCCGCTCCTATAATGGTGTCAGACCTGCTCCCCACTCCTATAATGGTGTCAGACCTGCTCCCCGCTCCTATAATGGTGTCAGACCTGCTCCCCGCTCCTATAATGGTGTCAGACCTGCTCCCCGCTCCTATAATGGTGTCAGACCTGCTCCCCGCTCCTATAATGGTGTCAGACCTGCTCCCCGCTCCTATAATAGTGTCAGACCTGCTCCCCGCTCCTATAATGGTGCCAGACCTGCTCCCCGCTCCTATAATGGTGTCAGACCTGCTCCCCGCTCCTATAATGGTGTCAGACCTGCTCCCCGCTCCTATAATAGTGTCAGACCTGCTCCCCGCTCCTATAATGGTGTCAGACCTGCTCCCCGCTCCTATAATGGTGTCAGACCTGCTCCCCGCTCCTATAATGGTGTCAGACCTGCTCCCCACTCCTATAATAGTGTCAGACCTGCTCCCCACTCCTATAATGGTGTCAGACCTGCTCCCCGCTCCTATAATGCATCTGTGCACTGTGCATGGTCACTTCTCCAATGTGTTTCAAGTGTGTAAGAGGGGCAGGTGTCACGCAAAGTGGATGTAGAGAGTGGAGAGGAGCGCAACTAGAGTAGCTCGAGTCTGATGGTTCTGCGTTGAATACCATTGGCTGAAGAAGTTGGATGCCGCCCTAAGGAGCCATGGTGGACACAGTCATTGGCCATAGACTGTAACCATGTTTTTCAGGGCTCCCTAGGGCTGCATCCAACTTCTTCAGCAAATGGCAAGCGATCCGTCTCATGGCATGCTCCAATTGTGCTCCTCTCTAGTGGACAGGAGGCGCTCCACTGGCTCTTTTACTATATCTTACTGCACAACCATGCAATAAACGTAGACTCCGATAACCGTGGCGTCCAAACTTCCAGATTTAGCTGCTGATTCTTGCTCTAAACGTCAGAGATTTGCCTGAGGTGTCTGCACTTAATGTGATGGATTTTTCAGTGCATCACAACTGGTATGAGAGTCATGAAAGCTGTGGCCGGAGAATTTCACCATCGCTATCACACATCTTCTGACATCTAAGACACCTCGGGATTCTGTTTACCAGGATGGTCAGGTGTTACTTCCAGCCATAACATATGTTCAATCCATTTCTAGACAGACTTTTGTGGAGACTCAGAGCCTACGTAGATAGGTCAGACCCGCAGCCAAACCTGTCAAATAATTTACTATCATAGATGTAGATTATGATACTAAAAGATTTAAAGGGGTTGTCAGTTTAAGACAATCCCCATGAATATGCCCTGAGAGTGCTCCTTGTTTGGGGGACCTACATGGTAACTACAACAAGGATACAATATACATGGTCAGCCACAGATTCCCCCACAATGACAGACGATCATCGGGGGCTTCACAAAAAAATCCCTTTAAGTCAAACACAAAGTTGTGTAATGAGTGTAATGGATGGTCCAAGCACGAGTAGGGGGAACCCCTGGATCACAGAGGAGTGCTGGCGTTCCTTCCTTGAGGAGCGGAGTTTAAAGAGCTCCTGGGTTTTCACCAGCACTTGCCGCAAGGCCGGTTGGACTTCGCTGCGGGAAATTCCAAGGTTGCTACTCTCAGAGAAGGACCTTGGTGACCACCGACTGAAGAGCTGAAGAAGTGTTGGAGTCCAGGACTAGGTGCTCTACCTCTGAGGCAGAAATGCAGGACGGAGTGTAAGGACGTAGTTCAGACTGAAGCTGAGCAGAAACTAGGGATGGATTGAAATTCAAATAGCAAGAAGATCGCTAGGAAGTGGCGGAAAGCCAGGGAGCCCAGAGGTGGGAAGGTGGAGATTATATATACCCTTAGGAGAACATGCCAGAAGACTCCAGAGCCTGTAGGCTGAGCTTATAAATACAGCTGGGCAGGCGAATGGCTGCCACTAGAGGGAGCCCAATCCTCCAGGAGGCCAGCTCAGAGCAAGAGAAGCTGCCAGAGGACAAGCAGGCTGAGAGTTGGGAGATGATCACAGTGCAGTGCGACCCAGAGCAGGTAGGGGGGGTAACGGACACGGCCATTACACTGAGAGCTGGTGGACTGTTTAATATGGTCCTGAAATCAGTCTTCAAATATACAAAAAAGTACAAAAACATAAGTTACAAAAACACATAAAAGTCTGCAGGACTGATAAGAGACATTCAAATTTAAGTTTAGCAATAAGTTGAGAGGTTGTTACGTAAGGGTTGTGAATGTATGTGCTGACTATATAACTGGATGGGATACATACATCATTCCGTCTAGATCTAGGATGCAGAAACTGCGGACACCCCCCCCCCCCCCTTCCCCGGCTAGGGGGGACTCCTATGGCCTTAGCACTTTAGGAAGGGAATGATGAGGTGGAAAGCTATCTGAATGGATTTTGGGACTCCCCATTACCGTTTCTGGGATCAGTGGTGGATGAGGGAGCAGATGAGCCCTACTCTCCCAGGAGAGGATCCCCCACTTATATTCATTTCTTGGCATGTGCCGTCTGTATGTCTCAGATTAAAATACGCCATTACCGGTTACAGCTGGATCCTAGATTTTTCCAATCTGTTTCTCTTTTTATTTGTCATTTTTTGGTTCACTTTTTCTACATTATTATGACGGCCATATTGCCTGAGCTTCTGCTCCTCTCTGTTAACAGTTTCTAGACATATGCTTTACAGCAGCTACATGGATGTAACAAACACCATACTGAAGGGGACGTAACAAACAGCGTACTGGAGGGGACGTAACAAACAGCGTACTGGAGGGGACGTAACACACACCGTACTGGAGGGGACGTAACACACACCGTACTGAAGGGGACGTAACAAACAGCGTACTGGAGGGGACGTAACAAACACCGTACTGGAGGGGACGTAACACACACCGTACTGAAGGGGACGTACCAAACATCGTACTGAAGGGGACGTAACAAACAGCGTACTGGAGGGGACGTACCAAACACTGTACTGGAGGGGATGTAACACACACTGTACTGGAGGGGACGTACCAAACACTGTACTGAAGGGGACGTAACAAACACTGTACTGGAGCTGACGTACCAAACACCGTACTGGAGGGGACGTAACAAACACCGTACTGGAGCTGACGTACCAAACACCGTACTGGAGGGGACGTAACACACACCGTACTGGAGCGGATGTAACACACACCGTACTGGAGGGGATGTAACACACACCGTACTGGAGGGGATGTAACACACACCGTACTGGAGGGGATGTAACACACACCGTACTGGAGGGGATGTAACACACACCGTACTGGAGGGGATGTACTAAACACTGTTCTGAAGAGGACGTAACAAACACCGTACTGGAATGGATGTAACACACACCGTACTGAAGGGGACGTAACACACACCGTACTGGAGGGGACGTACCAAACATCGTACTGGAGCGGATGTAACACACAGCGTACTGGAGGGGACGTAACACACACCGTACTGAAGGGGACGTACCAAACATCGTACTGGAGGGGACGTAACACACACCATACTGGAGCAGATGTAACACACACCGTACTGAAGGGGACGTAACAAAAACCGTACTGGAGCGGATGTAACAAACACCATACTGAAGGGGACGTAACACACACCGTACTGGAGCGGATGTAACACACACCGTACTGGAGGGGACGTGACAAACACCGTACTGGAGGGGATGTAACACACACCGTACTGGAGGGGACGTGACAAACACCGTACTGGAGGGGATGTAACACACACCGTACTGGAGGGGACGTAACACACACCGTACTGGAGGGGACGTAACACACACCGTACTGGAGGGGACGTAACACACACCGTACTGGAGGGGACGTAACACACACCGTACTGGAGGGGATGAGGGGATGTAACACACACCGTACTGGAGGGGACGTACCAAACACCGTACTGAAGGGGACGTAACAAACACCGTACTGGAGGGGACATACCAAACACCGTACTGAAGGGGACGTGACCAACACCGTACTGGAGGGGATGTAACACACACCGTACTGGAGGGGACGTAACACACACCGTACTGGAGGGAACGTTACAAACACCGTACTGGAGGGAACGTTACAAACACCGTACTGGAGGGGACGTGACAAACACCGTACTGGAGGGGATGTAACACACACCGTATTGGAGGGGATGTAACACACACCGTACTGGAGGGGATGTAACACACACCGTACTGGAGGGGACGTAACACACCGTACTGGAGGGAACGTTACACACACCGTACTGGACAGGACTCATTTAACCCTTAGGGTTTTCAACCCCCTAGTCCGGCCTTACTCACACCGTACTGGAGGGGACGTAACACACACCGTACTGGAGGGGACGTAACAAACAGCGTACTGGAGGGGACGTAACAAACACCGTACTGGAGGGGATGTAACACACACCGTACTGGAGGGGACGTAACACACACCGTACTGGAGGGGATGTAACACACACCGTACTGGAGGGGATGTAACACACACCGTACTGGAGGGGATGTAACACACACCGTACTGGAGGGGATGTACTAAACACTGTTCTGAAGAGGACGTAACACACACCGTACTGGAGGGGATGTAACACACACCGTACTGGAGGGGATGTAACACACACCGTACTGAAGGGGACGTAACACACACCGTACTGGAGGGGACGTAACAAACACCGTACTGGAGCGGATGTAACAAACAGCGTACTGGAGGGAACGTAACACACACCGTACTGAAGGGGACGTAACAAACAGCGTACTGGAGGGGATGTAACACACACCGTACTGGAGGGAACGTAACACACACCGTACTGAAGGGGACGTAACAAACATCGTACTGGAGCGGATGTAACACACACCGTACTGGAGCAGATGTAACACACACCGTACTGGAGGGGACGTAACAAACAGCGTACTGGAGGGGACGTAACACACACCGTACTGGAGCAGATGTAACACACACCGTACTGGAGGGGACGTAACAAACAGCGTACTGGAGGGGACGTAACACACACCGTACTGGAGGGGACGTAACACACACCGTACTGGAGGGGACGTAACACACACCGTACTGGAGGGGATGTAACACACATCATACTGGAGGGGATGTAACACACACCGTACTGGAGGGGACGTAACAAACACCGTACTGGAGGGGACGTAACACACCGTACTGGAGGGGATGTAACACACACCGTACTGGAGGGGACGTAACACACCGTACTGGAGGGGATGTAACACACACCGTACTGGAGGGGACGTAACACACCGTACTGGAGGGAACGTTACACACACCGTACTGGACAGGACTCATTTAATTTTAAAAGTATTTGCATTTGTGCTTAGACCTGTGCAGGATGCATTGTGCAGAACATTTGACCTGAACTTGGGCTGAACTTTGACCCTTACATACCGTCCATGGCCCTATCCCATCTATATTATTGGTGTCATCTTTCCTTATAATCCACAGAACAGGAAGTGTCACTTTATTATTAGGCTTAGTGGCCAAAATAAAAAAGACAAGATTTCAGGATTATTTTAAAATATAGAAAGTAAAATAAAAAAAATTTGAATAAAAGCTAAAAAAATTTTTTACATTTAATTTAACCAATAGGTCATTATCTGATTAAAGGAGAAGTACGGCGATTGACAAAAAATGATTCCAGGCTGGGGATGGGGGGAACATAAAAAAGGGTTCTTTTCACCTGTCCCGGTGCCTGTGCAGCTCCGCGTCCCACTCGTGGACCCCAGCCAGCTGTCTTCTCAGCTCCCCTCCGGCTATGTCATGACCCAGTTGATGGATTCCCCGCTCAGCCAGTCAATGACCAAGGTAGGACACCGCTGAAGTCACTGATTGGCTGCGTGGGCTAAATCCCACCCACTTGTGATGTTCAACCAAAAAGAGCACGGGCACAGGGACAGGTGAGCGTATTGTCTATTTTAATCCCCCCCCCCAAACGGACTCCTTTCACTGCTAATACCCTATCTAGAGCATCCCAGCAGCTGCGGTTCTAGAATCAGCTCTAGAACTTAGTATTTGTGTGCGCATTTGTCATCCTGCAGGGAGCAAACATCCAAACTAAACAAGTAGTAAAACCAAAGTAAGAAAATTACATTTTTTTAAACACAAGATTGTCAAGAAGTTGTTAAGCAATAAAATAAGTGTGCGGGTCCCGTCAGCCGCCAGTCATTAGCCAGTCTCTCTGAACCGCTCCTGCCAGCCGCTCTCTCGGCTTTGTTGTATTTATAGGTAGCAAACATTTCAGCCGCCCGGAGATGAAAGACGGAAGCGATTCCTGCTCCATAATCCATGGCTGAGCTGCTGATGCCAGTCAGACTCCTCGCGCACGCCGTCCTTTTAGGTGTACCTGTTAGATTTTGCCTAATGAGACGCGGCGTTAGCCCCAGTTAAGAGTCGGAGCTGTGAGAGGAAGACAATTATAATCTGCTTCTCTTTTATCCTACCTGAGCTGTACATTCGGCTGAAGACGTTGTTGAGGCCCCTCTTTACCTTTGAAGAGAGAAGATTCAAACAATAGCAATTATCCAGATTTGCCACTTTAATTGGGTGCCTGGCAGCCTGTATCCTGATCCGCGTCACACGTCTGCCGTGCCGTACTCTGCCACTAATGAATTCACAACAGCTCATGTTAGAATAGAATCTACCTGACACCTGAATGAGGAAGATGACCTTATTACAGACCGACTTATTATCACCATCCTGATCTCTAACAGGTGATGTAATATAAGGTGCGAGAGTGCAGACAAAACGAGCAGATGACGGCGAGAGGCCAAAGCCACCAAGGTGCGTCTAGATGCCGCTACAGCCGCAACCATCGGGGATTCTAGTAATGAACCTAAATAATATAAAACTAATAAATAATAAAATATATATCTCCAAAGTATTAAAGTCAACCTGTCATTAGAAAAAATGTAACTGAGACATCTTACATTTATTTTTCCATTGGTTCAGACAGTTACCAATCAGGACAATGAGCCAGAATGAGCCCACACTAAGCACGTTGTCTCCCGACTCATGTGACCTGGGCCCCGCCGCATTATGTAAGCGTATGGGGCTGCCGCATTATGTAAGCGTATGGGGCCGCCGCTTTATGTAAGCGTATGGGGCCGCCGCTTTATGTAAGCCCATGGGGCCGCCGCATTATGTAATTCTATGGGACTGCTAGATTATGTAAGCCTATGGGGCCGCCGCATTATCTAAGCCTATGGGGCCGCCGCATTATGTAAGCGTATGGGGCTGCCGCATTATGTAAGTCTATGGGACTGCCGCATTATGTAAGCCTATGGGTCCGCCGCATTATGTAAGCCTATGTGGCCGCTGCATTATGTAAGCCTATTGGAGAGCCGCGTTATGTAAGTCTACGGGGCCGCCGCATTATGTAAGTCTATGGGACTGCCGCATTATGTAAGCCTATTGGAGAGCCGCGTTACGTAAGTCTACGGGGCCGCCGCATTATGTAAGTCTATGGGACTGCCGCATTATGTAAGTTTGTGAGGCTGCCGGATTATGTAAATCTACGGGGCCGTCACATTATGTAAGTCTATAGGGCTGCCGCATTATGTAAGTCTATGGGGCCGCCGCATTATGTAAGTCTATGGGGCTGCCGCATTATGTAAGTGTATGGGGCCGCCACATTATGTAAGTCTATGGGGCCTCCACATTATGTAAGTCTATGGGACTGCCGCATTATGTAAGTTTGTGGGGCCGCCGCATTATGTATGGGGCTGCCGCATTATGTAAGTCTGTGGGGCTGCCGCATTATGTATGTCTATGGGGCTTCCGCATTATGTAAGTCTATGGGGCCGCCGCATTATGTAAGCCTATGGGGCTGCCGCATTGTGTAAGCGTATGGGGCCGCCGCATTATGTAAGCCTATGGGGCCTCCGCATTATGTAAGCCTATGGGGACGCCGCATTATGTAAGCTTATGGGGCCGCTGCATTATGTAGGTCTATGGGACTGCCGCATTATGTAAGCCTATGGGGCTGCCGCATTATGTAGGTCTATGGGGCCGCCACATTATGTAAGTCTATGGGGCCTCCACATTATGTAAGTCTATGGGACTGCCGCATTATGTAAGTTTGTGGGGCCGCCGCATTATGTATGGGGCCGCCGCATTATGTAAGCCTATGGGGCCTCCGCATTATGTAAGCCTATGGGGACGCCGCATTATGTAAGCTTATGTGGCCACTGCATTATGTAAGCCTATTGGAGAGCCGCGTTATGTAAGTCTACGGGGCCGCCACATTATGTAAGTCTATGGGACTGCCGCATTATGTAAGTTTGTGGGGACGCCGCATTATATATGGGGCTGCCGCATTATGTAAGTCTGTGGGGCTGCCGCATTATGTAAGTCTATAGGGCTGCCGTATTATGTAAGTATATGGGGCCACAGCATTATGTAAGTCTATGGGGCTGCCGCATTATGTAAGCGTATGGGGCGCTGCATTATGTAAGTCTATGGGACTGCCGCATTGTGTAAGCCTATGGGGCCGCCGCATTATGTAAGCCTATGTGGCCGCTGCATTATGTAAGCCTATTGGAGAGCCGCGTTATGTAAGTCTACGGGGCCGCCGCATTATGTAAGTCTATGGGACTGCCGCATTATGTAATTTTGTGGGGCCGCCGCATTATGTATGGGGCTGCCACATTATGTAAGTCTGTGGGGCTGCTGGATTATGTAAGTCTATGGGGCTGACGCATTATGTAAGTCTATGGGGCCGCCGCATTATGTAAGTCTATGGGGCCGCCGCATTATGTAAGTCTAAGGGGCCTCCACATTATGTAAGTCTATGGGACTGCTGCATTATGTAAGTTTGTGGGGCCGCCGCATTATGTATGCGGCTGCCGCATTATGTAAGTCTGTGGGGCTGCCGGATTATGTAAGTCTATGGGGCTTCCGCATTATGTAAGTCTATGGGACTGCTGCATTATGTAAGTTTGTGGGGATGCGGCATTATGTAAGTCTATGGGGCCGCTGCATTATGTAAGTCTATGGAGCCGCCGCATTATGTAAGTCTATGGGAGAGCCACATTATGTAAGTCTTTGGGGCCGCCGCATTATGTAAGTCTATGGGAGAGCCACATTATGTCTTTGGGGCCGCCGCATTATGTAAGTCTACGGGGGCGCCGCATTATGTTACTCTGTGGGGCCGCCGCATTATTTAAGTCTATGAGGCCGCCGCATTATGTACAGTAAGTCTGTGGGGCTCCTGCATTATGTAGGTGGTCTATGGGACTGCTGCATTATGTAAGTCTATGGGGCCACTGCATTATGTAAGTCTATGGGGCTGATGCATTATGTAAGTCTATGGGGCTGCCGCATTATGTAAGTCTATGGGGCTGCCCCATTATGAATGTCTATGGGGTCACCGCATTATGTAAGTCTATGGGGCCGCCCCATTGTGAATGTCTATGGGGCTGCTGCTTTATGAATGTCTATGGGGTACCACATTATGTAAGTCCATGGGGCCGCCGCATTATGTAAGTCTATGGGGCCGCCACATTATGTAAGTCCATGGCGCCGCCGCATTATGTAAGTCTATGGGACTGCCACATTATGTAAGTCTATGCGGCTGCCGCATTATGTAAGTCTATGGGGCCGCCGCATTATGTAAATCTATGGGGCCGCCGCATCATGTAAGTCAATGGGGCCGCTGCATTATGTAAGGCTGTGGGGCTCCTGCATTATGTAAGTCTATGGGGCTGCCGTATTATGTAAGTCTATGGGGCTGCCGCATTATGTAAGGCTATGGGACTGCTGCATTATGTAACTCTATGGGACTGCCGCATTATGTAAGTCTATGGGGCCACCGCGTTATGTAAGTCTATGGGACTGCAGCATTATGTAAGTCTATGGGGCCGCCGCATTATGTAAGTCTAGGGGACTGCCGCATTATGTAAGTCTATGGGGCTGCCGCATTATGTAAGCCTATGGGGCCGCTGCATTATGTAAGTCTAGGGGACTGCCGCATTATGTAAGTCTATGGGGCTGCCGCATTATGTAAGCCTATGGGGCCGCTGCATTATGTATGTCCATGGGGCCGCTGCATTATGTATGTCCATGGGGCCACCACATTATGTATGTCAATGGGGCCACTGCATTATGTAAGTCTATGGGAGAGCCACATTATGTAAGTCTTTGGGGCCGCCGCATTATGTAAGTCTATGGGAGAGCCACATTATGTCTTTGGGGCTGCCGCATTATGTAAGTCTACGGGGGCGCCGCATTATGTTACTCTGTGGGGCCTCCGCATTATTTAAGTCTATGAGGCCGCCGCATTATGTACAGTAAGTCTGTGGGGCTCCTGCATTATGTAGGTGGTCTATGGGACTGCTGCATTATGTAAGTCTATGGGGCCGCTGCATTATGTATGTCCATGGGGCCACCACATTATGTATGTCAATGGGGCCACTGCATTATGTAAGTCTATGGGGCCACAAGCACCAGTCCTCTTACAGTCTCTGCAGTTTTCTCCAGCACCAGTCTTCTTACAGTCTCCGCAGTTTTCTCCAGCACCAGTCTTCTTACAGTCTCCGCAGCGGTCTCGAGCACTAGTCTTCTTAGTCTCTGCAGTTTCTCCAGCACCAGTCTTCTTACAGTCTCTGCAGTTTCTCCAGCACCAGTCTTCTTACAGTCTCTGCAGTTTCTCCAGCACCAGTCTTCTTACAGTCTCTGCAGTTTCTCCAGCACTAGTCTTCTTACAGTCTCTGCAGCGGTCTCCAGCACCAGTCCTCTTACAGTTTCTGCAGTTTCTCCAGCACCAGTGTTCTTACAGTCTCTGCAGTTTCTCCAGCACTAGTCTTCTTACAGTCTCTGCAGCGGTCTCCAGCACCAGTCCTCTTACAGTTTCTGCAGTTTCTCCAGCACCAGTGTTCTTACAGTCTCTGCAGTTTTCTCCAGCACTAGTCTTCTTACAGTATCCAGTTTTCTCCAGCACTAGTCTTCTTACAGTCTCTGCAGTTTTCTCCAGCACTAGTCTTCTTACAGTCTCCGCAGCGGTCTCCAGCACCAGTCTTCTTACAGTCTCCGCAGCGGTCTCCAGCACCAGTCTTCTTACAGTCTCCGCAGCGGTCCCCAGCACCAGTCTTCTTACAGTCTCCGCAGCGGTCTCCAGCACCAGTCTTCTTTCTCCAGCAGTGGGTTGAGGCACTAATGACATTAATAATCCTCAGTCATCTTCCAGGAGTGGAGTGTATGATGGATGCATGCCCTGTAGACTCTCTTGTATATAATAAATTGGGACATGGCGTATTGTCATTTACAGAATAGGTCAGAGCCTGGGGGCTTCCGAGTGACTTTCCTTCTTCCTTGTGAAAGTGTCGGATCCCCCCGTCAGTCTCTCGCAGGCGATCTCACTAGATATTTATTTCCTGGATAATTAATTTTGATAACAAGCTGTCTGCCTTCCCCTCTGCACGTTCCCGCTCCCCGACCATCCATCACCCTCCCAGCTCACATCTTCATATATTATGGGAATAATTAGAAGAAAAGCGGCGAGCTGTCATCACGTCTGCGGCTCCTTCTATCACGTTGTCTCATACAACCCCACTGTCTTTGGGACTCAGTCTTTGTTTGCTTAGAATAATATTAGGCCACTTTGTCCCAGTCCCTTCTTGTAGAATATTAATGCGTCTTTCTGCGGAATAATGAGGCCTCCGCTCTCCGCTAATAACAAACATTTGTAGTTCATCAAATAATCACAATGGGGAAATCTATTCTTCTGCGGATTTTCTCTACCACCTCGGGGACCTCGGGGATTGGGGTGTCCTATATATGCCAGCCCTGGGCAAGGTGTATAACAATGAGGAGAGTCCTGGGAAACAATGTTAAATGGTTAATCCCCCCCCCCATGTGATAAGTTTTATACTCTGATTTTAAAGGGGCACTCCAGTGATTTTTTTTTCTTTCAGATCAGCTGGTGTCAGGAAGTTATAGAGATTTGTGATTTACTTCAGCTTTAGAGTTACAGCTGGTGACGCAGATCTCCTCATTCCCTGTCTGTCTAATTACAGGAGACGGACTCCATTCAGGTCTATGAGCTCCATCTCCAAACCTGATGATCATCATCAACTGCTGTATGTCCTGCAGGAAATGGTGTCTTCTCTCCAGTCTTCGATTACTCATCAGCTGCTGTATGTCCTGCAGAAAATGGTGTTGTCTCTCCAGTCTGACACAGTGCTCTCTGCTGCCACCTCTGTCCATTTCAGGAACTGTCCAGAGAGGTTTTCTATGGGGATTTGCTGCTGCTCTGGACAGTTCCTGACATGGACAGAGGTGGCAGCAGAGAGCACTGGGTCAGACTGGAGAGAATACACCACGTCCTGCAGGACATACAGCAGCTGATAAGTATTGGAAGTCTGGAGATTTCTTAATAGAAGTAAACTACAAATCTATATAACTTTGGATACCAGCTGATTTGACAGAATACATTTTTCGCTGCTGTACCACTTAAAAAATATGAAGAAAAAAATAAATTAACAAGACCGTCCATACTTACCTTATATCCATGCGGATCAGCAGCATCACATACCCTAAGCAGCCGGATTATATCTACCGCCATCTATCATCCCCATCATACACCGGCCTGAGTATCGGCCACCATCACCGGGGGGGGGGGGGGAATCAACCACTCTATTACGTTAAGGATCCGAGTGCTTCTTTTTCTCTTTTTCTCCTTTTAAAACATATATATATATATATATATATATATATATTCTGACGGAATCAGCGAGAAGAGAAATGTGGGCAAACTCAGTGAATTCTTAATAAAGTGGCGCTCTGCTCCTCTGACACGCCGCCTCTCTTCAAGGTCTTAATCTTTCATCCTCCATCAGCCGCACTTTTTTTCGCGAAATGTCAAAATAGAAGGCGACTGCTGGCAGCACGGTGCTGATGGGTGAGTGTCTGAGGCTGAGCCAACAAGTGACGGGGTCAGACAGTTGTGAAGAGGGGAGATGTGGCCGTCCCATCCCCGCTCACATCGGCCGTCACGATTACATTATGGTTTTGGCAGAAGAATTCAGACCTAAAAGTTGAGTTCAGAAGTAAACAAGAAAAACGACAGGACGCATTGTTAATGGGATGTAGAATAGAGAGAAATGTTTGCTGCACGTCCCCTCCCTCCCCATCATCTAATGGAGAGTGACCTGAGATTTGCTGGCGCTGTGATCCCTGAGGTCAATGTGCACGAGCGTGGGAATGGAACCTTAGGGCCCTATTACAGAGGACGACTATCATGTGAATTATCATTTGAATTTAAACAATTAGCGTTTTGTGTAAATACAGCAACGATCAAACAACCAACGAGAAATCGTTAGTTCGGTGCTGACACAAAAATCATTGTTAATCGTTCACTGTAATTCCGCATTCAATCACTAATCGCTCGGTGTAATTCCACATTCGGTCACTAATCGCTCGGTGTAATTCTGCATTCGGTCACTAATCGCTCGGTGTAATTCTGCATTCGGTCACTAATCGCTCGGTGTAATTCTGCATTCGGTCACTAATTGTTTGCTTTAATTCCGCATTCGGTCACTATTTGCTCAGTGTAATTCTGCATTCAGTCACTAATCGCTCGCTGTAATTCCGCATTCGGTCACTAATCGCTCAGTGTAATTCCGCATTCGGTCACTAATCGCTCAGTGTAATTCCGCATTCGGTCACTAATCGCTCAGTGTAATTCCGCATTCGGTCACTAATCGCTTAGTGTAATTCCGCATTCAGTCACTAATCGCTCAGTGTAATTCTGCATTCAGTCACTAATTGCTCAGTGTAGTTCTGCATTCAGTCACTAATCGCTCTGTGTAATTCCGCATTCGGTCACTAATCGCTCTGTGTAATTCCGCATTCGGTCACTAATCGCTCGGTGTAATTCTGCTTTTGGTCACTAATCGCTCGGTGTAATTCTGCATTCGGTCACTAATCGCTCGGTGTAATTCTGCATTCGGTCACTAATCGCTGTGTAATTCTGCATTCGGTCACTAATCGCTCGGTGTAATTCTGTATTCGGTCACTAATCGTTTGCTGTAATTCCGCATTCCGTCACTAATCGCTCGGTGTAATTCTGCATTCGGTCACTAATCGCTCGCTGTAATTCCGCATTCCGTCACTAATCACTCGGTGTAATTCTGCATTCGGTCACTAATCGCTGTGTAATTCTGCATTCGGTCACTAATCGCTCGGTGTAATTCTGTATTCGGTCACTAATCGTTTGCTGTAATTCCGCATTCCGTCACTAATCGCTCGGTGTAATTCTGCATTCGGTCACTAATCGCTCAGTGTAATTTCGCATTCGGTCACTAATCGCTCAGTGTAATTCTGCATTCGGTCACTAATCGCTCGCTGTAATTCTGCATTCGGTCACTAATCGCTCAGTGTAATTTTGCATTCGGTCACTAATCGCTCAGTGTAATTCTGCATTCGGTCACTAATCGCTCTGTGTAATTCCGCATTCGGTCACTAATCGCTCAGTGTAATTCTGCATTTGGTCACTAATCGCTCGGTGTAATTCTGCATTTGGTCACTAATCGCTGTGTAATTCCGCATTTGGTCACTAATCGCTCGGTGTAATTCTGCATTCGGTCACTAATCGCTCTGTGTAATTCTGCATTCGGTCACTAATCGCTCGGTGTAATTCTGCATTCGGTCACTAATCGCTCTGTGTAATTCTGCATTCGGTCACTAATCGCTGGGTGTAATTCTGCATTCGGTCACTAATTGTTTGCTGTAATTCCGCATTCGGTCACTAATCGCTCAGTGTAATTCCGCATTCGGTCACTAATCGCTCGCTGTAATTCCGCATTCGGTCACTAATTGTTTGCTGTAATTCCGCATTCGGTCACTAATCGCTCTGTGTAATTCCGCATTTGGTCACTAATCGCTCGCTGTAATTCCGCATTCAGTCACTAATCGCTCGGTGTAATTCTGCATTCAGTCACTAATCGCTCAGTGTAATTCTGCATTCGATCACTAATCACTCGGTGTAATTCTGCATTCGGTCACTAATCGCTGTGTAATTCTGCATTCGGTCACTAATCGCTCGGTGTAATTCTGTATTCGGTCACTAATCGTTTGCTGTAATTCCGCATTCCGTCACTAATCGCTCGGTGTAATTCTGCATTCGGTCACTAATCGCTCGGTGTAATTCTGCATTCGGTCACTAATTGTTTGCTGTAATTCCGCATTCGGTCACTAATCGCTCAGTGTAATTCCGCATTCGGTCACTAATCGCTCGCTGTAATTCCGCATTCGGTCACTAATCGCTCTGTGTAATTCCGCATTTGGTCACTAATCGCTCGCTGTAATTCCGCATTCAGTCACTAATCGCTCGGTGTAATTCTGCATTCAGTCACTAATCGCTCAGTGTAATTCTGCATTCGATCACTAATCACTCGGTGTAATTCTGCATTCGGTCACTAATCGCTGTGTAATTCTGCATTCGGTCACTAATCGCTCGGTGTAATTCTGTATTCGGTCACTAATCGTTTGCTGTAATTCCGCATTCCGTCACTAATCGCTCGGTGTAATTCTGCATTCGGTCACTAATCGCTCGCTGTAATTCCGCATTCCGTCACTAATCACTCGGTGTAATTCTGCATTCGGTCACTAATCGCTGTGTAATTCTGCATTCGGTCACTAATCGCTCGGTGTAATTCTGCATTCGGTCACTAATCGCTGTGTAATTCTGCATTCGGTCACTAATCGCTCGGTGTAATTCTGTATTCGGTCACTAATCGTTTGCTGTAATTCCGCATTCCGTCACTAATCGCTCGGTGTAATTCTGCATTCGGTCACTAATCGCTCAGTGTAATTTCGCATTCGGTCACTAATCGCTCAGTGTAATTCTGCATTCGGTCACTAATCGCTCGCTGTAATTCTGCATTCGGTCACTAATCGCTCAGTGTAATTTTGCATTCGGTCACTAATCGCTCAGTGTAATTCTGCATTCGGTCACTAATCGCTCGGTGTAATTCTGCATTTGGTCACTAATCGCTCGGTGTAATTCTGCATTTGGTCACTAATCGCTCGGTGTAATTCTGCATTTGGTCACTAATCGCTCGGTGTAATTCTGCATTCGGTCACTAATCGCTCAGTGTAATTCTGCGGGTGTGTATGGATGCACATGGTTGCGCCCGCATCCCAACTCACCAGAAAAGAAGTTTATCCAGCTGGTACTGCAGTACCGGCCGGGATAAACCTCACAGACACCGGCCATTCTGTGACACGGCCGGTCATACGATGTGTGAGCCCGGCCAATAGATAGAAACACCCAATGGGTTATGTACAAGGGTAGAGACAGCAGAACTCACGCATCATGATCTACCGAATACACAGAGCTCAGAGTCAGCACATATAGCAAAACGCAGCTACACGAGAAGAACCTGAACCCAGTGACTGAAACAATAAAGTTGCAGATTCAAACTTGCACAAAAGTACAACATTTTACCCCATGTGAATAACCATAAAGAAGGTGTCCATAGCCGCATAAATACCGCACTAATACCGTAACCGTGGTGATTATTAGGCCTGGTTGGGTTTTAAAAACAAAATGTGATAATATGAACTTAGAACTAAGATCTATAAAGAATTAGGAGGAAAGTTCTCATTACAGTGAGATACAGTGAGGCGCATAGGGAGGGGCAGAAAGAGGCGCAGAGGGAGGCGCAGAGGGAGGGGCAGAGAGAGGCGCAGAGGGAGGCACAGAAGGAGGTGCAGGGGGAGGCACAGAGGGAGGGGCAGAGAGAGGCGCAGAGGGAGGCGCAGAGGGAGGGGCAGAGAGAGGCACAGAGGGAGGCACAGAAGGAGGTGCAGGGGGAGGCGCAGAGGGAGGTGCAGGGGGAGGCTCAGAGGGAGGGGCAGAGAGAGGCGCAGAGGGAGGCTCAGAGGGAGGTGCAGGGGGAGGCACAGAGGGAGGTGCAGGGGGAGAAGCAGAGGGAGGTGCAGGAGGAGGCACAGAGGGAGGTGCAGGGGGAGAAGCAGAGGGAGGTGCAGGGGGAGGCACAGAGGGAGGTGCAGGGGGAGAAGCAGAGGGAGGGGCAGAGAGAAGCACAGAGGGAGGTGCAGAGAGAGGCACAGAGGGAGGTGCAAAGAGAGGAGCAGAGGGAGGCGCAAAGGGAGGCACAGAGGGAGGTGCAGGGGGAGGCACAGGGGGAGGTGCAGAGGGAGGGGCAGAGAGAAGCACAGAGAGGCACAGAGGGAGGGGCAGAGGGAGGGGCAGAGAGAGGCGCAGAGGGAGGCACAGAGGTAGGTGCAGGGGGAGGCGCAGAGGGAGGTGCAGGGGGAGGCACAGAGGGAGGTGCAGGGGGAGAAGCAGAGGGAGGGGCAGAGAGAAGCACAGAGGGAGGTGCAGAGAGAAGCACAGAGGGAGGTGCAGAGAGAGGCACAGAGGGAGGCGCAGAGGGAGGCACAGAGGGAGGTGCAAAGGGAGGCACAGAGGGAGGCGCAAAGAGAGGCACAGAGGGAGGCACAGAGAGGTGCAGGGGGAGGCACAGAGAGAAGCACAGAGGGAGGCGCAGAGGGAGGTGCAGAGAGAGGCGCAGAGGGAGGGGCAGAGAGACGCACAGAGGGAGGCGCAGGAGACACAGAGGGAGGTGCAGAGAGAAGCACAGAGGGAGGCGCAGAGGGAGGTGCAGAGAGAGGCACAGAGGGAGGTGCAGAAGAAGGAGCAGAAGGAGGCACAGAGGGAGGCACATAGGGAGGGTCAGAGGAAGGCACAAGGAGGAGCAGAGGGAGGTGCAGAGGGAAGTACAGAGGGAGGAGAAAAGGAAGGCACAGAGGGAGGCGAAGAGTGAGGTGCAGAGGGAGGCAAAGAGAGAGGTACAAAGGGAGGCGCAGAGGGAAGCACAGAGGGAGGTGCAGAGGGAAGCACAGAGGGAGGCGCAGAGGGAAGCACAGAGGGAGGTGCAGAGGGAGGTACAGAGGAAGGCGCAGAGGGAGGTGCAGAGGGAGGCGCAGAGGGAAGCACAGAGGGAGGCGCAGAGGAAAGCACAGAGGGAGGTGCAGAGGGAGGCGCAGAGGGAAGCACAGAGGGAGGCACAGAGAAAGGGGCAGAGGAAGGCACAAGGAGCAGAGGGAGGCGCAGAGGGAAGCACAGAGGGAGGCGCAGAGGGAAGCACAGAGGGAGGCGCAGAGGGAAGCACAGAGGGAGGTGCAGAGGGAGGCGCAGAGGGAGGTGCAGAGGGAGGCACAGAGGGAAGCACAGAAGGAGGTGCAGAGGGAGGCACAGGGGAAGGTGCAGAGGGAGGGGCAGAGAGAAGCACAGAGAGAGGGGCAGAGGGAGGCGCAGAGGGAGGGGCAGAGGGAGGCACAGAGGGAGGGGCAGAGAGAGGCACAGAGGGAGGCACAGGAGGTGCAGGGGGAGGCGCAGAGGGAGGTGCAGGGGGAGAAGCAGAGGGAGGGGCAGAGAGAAGCACAGAGGGAGGTGCAGAGAGAGGCACATAGGGAGGCACAGAGGGAGGTGCAAAGGGAGGCACAGAGGGAGGCGCAAAGAGAGGCACAGAGGGAGGCACAGGGGGAGGTGTAGAGGAAGGGGCAGAGAGAAGCACAGAGGGAGGTGCAGAGAGAGGCGCAGAGGGAGGGGCAGAGAGACGCACAGAGGGTGGCGCAGGAGACACAGAGGGAGGTGCAGAGAGAAGCACAGAGGGAGGTGCAGAGAGAGGCACAGAGGGAGGCACAGAGGGAGGGTCAGAGGAAGGCACAAGGAGGAGCAGAGGGAGGTGCAGAGGGAAGTACAGAGGGAGGAGAAAAGGAAGGCACAGAGGGAGGCAGAGAGGGAGGCGCAGTGTGAGGTGCAGAGGGAGGTGCAGAGGGAGGCAAAGAGAGAGGCACAAAGGGAGGCGCAGAGGGAAGCACAGAGGGAGGTGCAGAGGGAAGCACAGAGGGAGGCGCAGAGGAAACCACAGATGGAGGTGCAGAGGGAGGCGCAGAGGGAAGCACAGAGGGAGGCGCAGAGGGAGGCACAGAGGGAGGGGCACAGAGAAAGGGGCAGAGGAAGGCACAAGGAACAGAGGGAGGCGCAGAGGGAGGTGCAGAGGGAAGCACAGAGGGAGGCGCAGAGGGAAGCACAGAGGGAGGTGCAGAGGGAGGCGCAGAGGGAGGTACAAAGGGAGGTGCAGATGGAGGCGCAGAGGGAAGCACAGAGGGAGGTGCAGAGGGAGGCACAGAGGGAAGCACAGAGGGAGGCGCAGAGGAAAGCACAGAGGGAGGTGCAGAGGGAGGCGCAGAGGGAAGCACAGAGGGAGGCACAGAGGGAGGGGCACAGAGAAAGGGGCAGAGGAAGGCACAAGGAGCAGAGGGAGGCGCAGAGGGAAGCACAGAGGGAGGTGCAGAGGGAGGCGCAGAGGGAAGCGCAGAGGGAAGCACAGAGGGAGGTACAGAGGGAGGTGCAGAGGGAGGCGCAGAGGGAAGCACAGAGGGAGGTGCAGAGGGAAGCACAGAGGGAGGCGCAGAGGGAAGCACAGAGGGAGGTACAGAGGGAGGTACAGAGGGAGGCACAGAGGGAGGCACAGAGGGAGGTGCAGAGGGAGGTACAGAGGGAGGTGCAGAGGGAGGCGCAGAGGGAGGTGCAGAGGGAGGTACAGAGGGAGGTGCAGATGGAGGCGCAGAGGGAAGCGCAGAGGGAGGTGCAGAGGGAGGCGCAGAGGGAAGCACAGAGGGAGGCGCAGAGGAAAGCACAGAGGGAGGTGCAGAGGGAGGCGTAGAGGGAAGCGCAGAGGGAGGCACAGAGGGAGGGGCACAGAGAAAGGGGCAGAGGAAGGCACAAGGAGCAGAGGGAGGTGCAGAGGGAAGCACAGAGGGAGGTGCAGAGGGAAGCACAGAGGGAGGTGCAGAGGGAGGTGCAGAGGGAAGCACAGAGGGAGGCGCAGAGGGAAGCGCAGAGGGAAGCGCAGAGGGAGGCGCAGAGGGAGGCGCAGTATTCAGCATACAGGAGGGACACATCACTTTTAGGATGATGACAAAATATGATTGTTTTCTAATGGAATTGCAGATAAATTTGATTTTATTCTTTATTTAATGTGAATGCAATAACAAGATAATTAAAGTGCTTAATGGCGGCTGCAGGAAGCTACAATACTGGAAGAAAGTTCTGAATTTGACCAAATTAAATGTTAAAAATAATCAGCAGTGAATTGTTGAGCTGTTCAGATTAAAAAAAAAAAAAGGTGAAACTTAAAGGGGCTGTCCAGTTTAGATGACCCATTCATCATATATCCCTTTAGTTCTGAGTGAGGGGTTGTTTATATCTTTTTATATGGTAATGTACTCACCTCCCCCAACCCCCACTGCTGCCTCGTTACGATGCACAGCACTTCTTGGCCTCAGTCTAAACGCAAGGAAGTGTCCCCTCACTGACCTGCCTCAGCTTCTGATTGGCCGAGGGTCCAGGCTGAAGCCAAGAGCTGCTGCGCAGCTGGAATAGACTCCGTGGGATCAGGGGAGATGAGTATGCTTTTCTTTATTTTTTATCTGAGCACATTTCCATAAAAAAATATATATATATATATATAGTGACCGTACAAACCCTTAAAAGAGGAGAGAGAGCTCTGTGTTCAGGATCCTGATCTCTTTACTGGGGTGGAAACAAATTACAAAGAACATCTTTGTCTCTCTGAGGACCTGTCCTGTCACACACAAGCCCCTGATCTGACTGGGCACTGAGTAATGCTTAATATCCCCTGTGGTGGCGCTGCAGGGAATGTGAACACTTACTGTCAGGTTTAATCTCAGATCACAGCTGATCACTGGGGACAGTATGCCAGACGATCGTTTTCAACAGATTTCTCTTAAAAGTAAGAAACCTTATAAAAACAGAGAACCCTAATAATAATAATAAGGATGATAATAATAATATTTATTTGTATAGCGCTAACAGATTCCGCAGCGCCCCCTATAAGGTGTAGACAGGACTGCAGTCGGTTACGCTCTAGCATTAGATACGTATAGATCTTATACCTACAGAGCAGAGTACGAGCTTTGTTTGGCGAGGAGCGTTTGATTTCATTGTTTCTTAAATTTGGTGAATTTCTAACATTTAACTAAAAATAATATAATTTTCCTCCCAGATGGGCTCTGAAGCGGCCTCCATGTCTGTCTGGGAGAGCCGGAGAGTAAAGGTCCTGCAGTTTAATGATTGATTCGGCTCGGTCTTCTTCCTGCGCCGTCATTAAACAGGATTGTAATGAGCAGGAATTTCTTTAATTTCTCTAATGATTTCCTCCCTGTCCTCGTCCTGAGTCCGAGAATCAAACGTCCTCCGGTGAGAGATGCAAGGACATGCCTCAAAAGTCAACACGCGTCACTCGCTGCCTGTAACCTCCAATTCCTCACTTTAAGCCTTTTAAGTTGTATTTTTGCGATAAAAACCTCCACACGTTTCTATTCAGTCTTCGGTTTACGAACTTTGTAACTTTTTGTCTTTAACCCCTTGGTTAGAATGTAAAACTAACGGCGGTGAGATGCGGCGAGTGACCCTCCATCTCTTACCGGATAGATCACCTATTCCCAGGCCACCACCGCCGCCGCCATCCACACCGCTCTGAAATCCCAGGTCACATACAGCCATGTTGTTTTGCATTTGTCTGTCAGATTTCACTGTCGGCTACAGATGCAATGGCTGAGAGAAGACCCCGGGGACGCCAGGCTTCTCTCCCAAGCTGAACTCTAGCTGTTTCTGTGCATTGTACATGTTATGCTAAGAGCCAGGCCGGCAGGACAAGCGTGTTCCAGGCTTTCTTCTTACTTGATGGGAACAGTTCAGGGAGCCCATGCATAGTGCAGTAGTCATGGCCTCCCCCGGTGCAGTAATCACTGATCTTATGAGCGGGGGCAGACGGGGGCACACGAGCACTTTAGCTATTGATGTCCTAGGTCTTCCCAAACCACCCAGATCACAGCATGGCAGCACTTTACTGCCTTATCTTGTTGGCTGTCATTAGCCTTGGAAATATGTATTACGGCTTCCTGTAAGAAGACCTATCTATGGTGGGAAGATACGGACGTACTTTAGGGAATGGAGCAGGGGTGCTGAGCTTGGGAGGAGAGGGGCCTAACGTGCTCAGTGGGCTGCAGGCTCGCCAGGTCGTCTTATCGTTGAAGACACTAAATTATAATCTGCAGAAAATGGATCCATTTCCTTCCCTCTTTTCACATGTTTGAGTAAAGTAAAGAAATGTCTGGACGACAGAGCACAAGGGCACATCGACCATTGAGCGGCCGTCACTTTTCATTAACTCCATCACTGCCGTCCTCCTCCATGCAGTGATATTCCCCTCATTACATCCTTCCTCCCTGTATTCCTTGTATATCTCCTTCTCTCCTCACTATATTATTATACAGGAACAACCTCTATTTTAGCTATAATTTCCTTTCGCAATGAGAGAAGCCCAATGCCGCCTCTCCAGCCATTACTGCTGACAGCACAGAAGCCGATCTGCTGAGGGATATAATTATGGGGACATTAGATATATGGGGATATTAGATATATGGGGATATTAGATATATGGGGACATTAGATATATATAGGGACATTACATATATGGGGACATTATAGGGACATTATATATATATATAGGGACATTACATATATGGGGACATTAGATATATAGGGACATTACATATATGGGGACATTAGATATATAGGGACATTACATATATGGGGACATTATATATATATATATATATATATAGGGACATTACATATATGGGGACATTACATATATGGGGACATTAGATATATGGGGACATTAGATACAGTATATGGGACATTAGATATATGGAACATTAGATATATAGGAACATTACATATATGGGAACATTAGATATATGGAACATTAGATATATAGGGACATTAGATATATGGGGATATTAGATATATGGGGACATTAGATATATAGGGACATTACATATATGGGGACATTAGATATATGGGGATATTAGATATATGGGGACATTAGATATATATGGGGACATTAGATATATAGGGACATTACATATATGGGGACATTAGATATACATAGGGACATTAGATATATAGGGACATTAGATATATAGGGACATTACATATATGGGAACATTAGATATATGGGGACATTAGATATATGGGGACATTAGATATATGGGGACATTAGATATATATGGGGACATTAGATATATGGGGACATTAGATACAGTATATGGGACATTAGATATATATGGGACATTAGATATATATGAACATTACATATATGGGAACATTATATATATGGGGACATTAGATATATACATAGGGACATTAGATATATAGGGACATTAGATATATGGGAACATTAGATATATGGGAACATTAGATATATGGGGACATTATATATATATAGGGACATTAGATATATGGGAACATTAGATATATGGGGACATTAGATATATGGGGACATTAGATATATGGGGACATTAGGTATATAGGGACATTACATATATATGGGGACATTAGATATATGGGGACATTAGATATATGGGGACATTAGATATATGGGGACATTAGATATATAGGGACATTAGATATATGGGGACATTAGATATATGGGGACATTACATATATATGGGGACATTACATATATATGGGGACATTAGGTATATAGGGACATTACATATATATGGGGACATTAGATATATGGGGACATTAGATACAGTATATGGGACATTAGATATATATGGGACATTAGATATATATGAACATTACATATATGGGAACATTATATATATGGGGACATTAGATATATACATAGGGACATTAGATATATAGGGACATTAGATATATGGGAACATTAGATATATGGGGACATTAGATATATGGGGACATTAGATATATGGGGACATTAGGTATATAGGGACATTACATATATATGGGGACATTAGATATATGGGGACATTAGATATATGGGGACATTAGATACAGTATATGGGACATTACATATATATATGGGACATTAGATATATATGAACATTAGATATATGGGGACATTATATATATGGGGACATTAGATATATGGGGACATTAGATATATGGGACATTAGATATATGGGGACATTAGATATATGGGGACATTACATATATGGGGACATTAGATATATAGGGACATTACATATATATGGGGACATTAGATATATAGGGACATTACATATATGGGGACATTACATATATATGGGGACATTAGATATATAGGGACATTACATATATATGGGGACATTAGATATATGGGGACATTACATATATATATAGGGACATTACATATATATGGGGACATTAGATATATAGGGACATTACATATATATGGGGACATTACATATATATGGGGACATTAGATATATAGGGACATTACATATATATGGGGACATTACATATATGGGGACATTAGATATATGGGGACATTACATATATATGGGGACATTATATTGGTGTAAACACTTGTCCCCCATCCACTTCTCTTAGCGAGAGGGATTTCAGCAGCGCGCGGAGTAGACAGCTCCACCTCTCACAATCCTCTTTTATTACAATCTTTTACTATTTCTTCTACACAATTAAATAAGATCTTATTTTTTTAATTAAA
This sequence comes from Dendropsophus ebraccatus, assembly GCF_027789765.1. Taxonomy (NCBI): domain Eukaryota; kingdom Metazoa; phylum Chordata; class Amphibia; order Anura; family Hylidae; genus Dendropsophus; species Dendropsophus ebraccatus. The sequence continues at coordinate 125,027,017 of NC_091461.1, read as the reverse complement.
ACCAAATGACTTTAGATTTGGAGCTTACGGCCCTAAACATGGCTTTGTCTGAGATCAGATGGCCGCCTCTTCACAATCGGCTGCTGCTCGCTGACCGGTCAGATGGGAAAGAAGTTTTTAATAACAAATCCTAAATCTGATTCAGGTTTCTAATCAGCCACGTTTATAGCCCCATTCATTTCAGAGGAAGATAGGAAACAAGCCTGGCTGACATCACTATCCTGCAACCCTGAAGTATCTGTAACCTCTCTAGCTGGGCCACCATTTACCTTGCATCGTCTATAATACTCACAGATCCCTCCTTACATTTCTGTAGCAGCATCAGGAAGCTCCAAGGCCAACAAGAGCACGGGGAGCGTGGGAATGGTCATAGAGGCCGGTGACGGGAACATAGTCCAAACAGAAAGACATTAGGGGAGATTTATCAAAGGGCGTAAAGTTTAGACTGGTGCAAACTGCCCACAGCAACCAATCACAGCTCAGCTCCCACAGCAACCAATCACAGCTCACCTCCCACAGCAACCAATCACAGCTCACCTCCCACAGCAACCAATCACAGCTCACCTCCCACAGCAACCAATCACAGCTCAGCTCCCACAGCAACCAATCACAGCTCAGCTCCCACAGCAACCAATCACAGCTCACCTCCCACAGCAACCAATCACAGCTCAGCTCCCACAGCAACCAATCACAGCTCAGCGCCCACAGCAACCAATCACAGCTCAGCTCCCACAGCAGCCAATCACAGCTCAGCTCTCACAGCAACCAATCACAGCTCAGCTCTCACAGCAACCAATCACAGCTCAGCTCTCACAGCAACCAATCACAGCTCAGCTCTTACAGCAACCAATCACAGCTCACTTCCCACAGCAACCAATCACAGCTCAGCGCCCACAGCAACCAATCACAGCTCAGCTCCCACAGCAACCAATCACAGCTCAGCTCCCACAGCAACCAATCACAGCTCAGCTCTCACAGCAACCAATCACAGCTCAGCTCTCACAGCAACCAATCACAGCTCAGCTCTCACAGCAACCAATCACAGCTCAGCTCTCACAGCAACCAATCACAGCTCAGCTCCCACAGCAACCAATCACAGCTCAGCTCTCACAGCAACCAATCACAGCTCAGCTCCCACAACAACCAATCACAGCTCCTCTTTCCTTTCACCAGAGCTGGAAGCTGAGTCTAAATTTTACACCCTTTGATAAATATCCCCCATAGTCTGAACACAGGAAAGATTACGCAATAGAAAGATTTAGGCTATGTTCACACAACGTAAGAGACCGGCCGTTCCATGACCCGTCCAGTCTCAGAAAAGATTATCCTGGCTGCAGTACCGGCCGGATGATCCTTAGGGTCGCAGAGTCCACAGTACACTATGAAGCGTGCAGCCAGAGCCGCTCGCTCCATACTGCGCACCGACAGGGTTTTCTGCGGCCGCTAATCAATGAATAGTGACATGTCAGTTTTCTACGGCACCGCAAGAGATCCCGGCCGAAGCGTATACTGTGTGTATATGCTCCATCCGGGATCCGTAAAAAATACGACCGGTGATGCCGATTGCAACAACAGCCATAAGAAAATATATGTTGTGTGAACATAGCTATAGTCCGTACACAGGGAAGATTGTGCAACATGGTGTAAAGTAAAACTGGCTCAGTCGCACGTTTGATCAATCAACATAGTCTGAACTCTGACAAGCTTCAGGGCAAACAAGAGCATAGGGAGCATGGGGAGCATGGGAAGGGTCATAGAGGCCGGTGATGGCAACATAGTCCGAACACAGGGAAGATTGTGCAACAGAAGTGGAGTCGGAGTGGGATCAGACATAGGTAGTACATAGAATTGCTGAACTACAGTACCCAGGAAGATTAGTAGAATTAGAGTAATTTAGTTTATAAATGATGTATAATATCTCAGGCAGCAGCACAGAGGCCTCTCCCATGAATCATTTATCACAACAAAATTGGGGCGTGCACCACCAGATAATAAGAACAATGGCTGCTTCCTAATGCTGCGTTTACACGGAACGATTATCATTCAAATTTGCGCGATAACAATCGAATTCGAACGATAATCGTACGTGTAAATGCAGCGAACGATCAAATGACGAGCGAGAAATCGTTTATTTTGATCTTACAACATGTTCTTAAATCGTCGTTCGCAAAAAATTCGCAGATCGTTTCGTGTAAACAGTCGTTCACCAATTTTACTTATGTGCGAGATAGGCTTAAACGATCGCAAAACGATTTTTCCGTACGATATACTGTTCCGTCTAAACGCTGATCGTTATAAAAAAAAATCGTTACTTCGAAATCGTTAATCGTACGATCGGGCGAATTATCGTTCCGTGTAAACGCAGCATTGGGCAGACCAATATGCTAGACACTACCAGAGAAACAGAGAGAGGCCGATGTAGGAGCACAACAAAAGTTGGTCAATATGCACAAATGAATTTATTAATTATAAATGCAGAAGTACAAAAACACACACAAAAATGGCAAAGGAGAGCAGATCCCTGCATATTAAAGGTGGGACCCAGACAGTAAAGGGGACCCCCAGGCCAGCAGACGCTCATACAATGTAGCTCAAGCAAAGTATATAAACCACAAAAAAGAACTATAAATATGAGGTGTTCCTAATCAAAAACAAAATATGTACGTGTCATGTGAATGGTGATTGGGATGTGGAGTTATGAACAGTAAATCAGTCAAAAAGTCATATCACCAAACAAGGAGGGAGAGGAGCGACTCGTGGCCGCCCATAATGCCACCATAAGTCGCTCCTCTCCCTCCTTGTTTGGTGGTCATGGTGAACTTAAAGGGATTCTGTCAGCAGCCAGGCCCTTCCTGAGGTGCTGACCATGTGCTGTAGCTGACAGCACTCTAGCCGCCTCACCACTCCTTCCTCTTCTTCATGAATAATCAATGCTGCTCGCTTAGCTGTCAGTCAATATCTCTGCTGCCTGGCCTCCTGCTCGCTCAGCTGCCAGTCAGTGTCGCTGCTGTCCAGCCTTCTGCTCGCTCAGCTGTCAGCCAGTGTCTCTGCTGCCTGGCCTCCTGCTCGTTCAGCTGTCAGTCAGTGTCTCTGCTGCTTGGCCTCCTGCTCGCTCAGCTGTCAGTCAGTGTCTCTGCTGCTCGGCCTCCTGCTCGCTTAGCTGTCAGCCAGTGTCTCTGCTACCCAGCCTTCTGCTCGCTCAGCTGTCAGTCAGTGTCTCTGCTGCCTGGCCTCCTGCTCGTTCAGCTGTCAGTCAGTGTCTCTGCTGCCTGGCCTCCTGCTCGCTCAGTTATCAGCCAGTGTCTCTGCTGCCCGGCCTCCTGCTCGCTCAGCTGTCAGCCAGTGTCTCTGCTGCCCGTCCTCCTGCTCGCTCAGCTGTCAGTCAGTGTCTCTGCTGCCCGTCCTCCTGCTCGTTTAGCTGTCAGTCAGTGTCTCTGCTGCCTGGCCTCCTGCTCGCTCAGCTGTCAGTCAGTGTCTCTGCTGCCTGGCCTCCTGCTCGCTCAGCTGTCAGCCAGTGTCTCTGATTGCAGATCAGTCTCTGTAGGCAGTTTATGACTGAAATAAACACTTAGATATAGTTGAATCTCTGAGGCCAAATGTGTTAGAGCTGTGGTCTAGGGGTAAATCACCTGTGTAGAGACCACCAGCAGTTCTTTCTGTGGTTTAAATCCCCTAATGGAAATGAAATACAATTTTTTTCCTTTTTTTTCTCATTATTGCCAATCAGATCCAAAATAGTTTTTAAATTATCTTTTTAAAAACAATGATGAGAAAAATAAAAAATAAATATATAGGGGGAGATTTATCTAACTGGTGTGAAATATAATTGTCTTAGTTGCCCCTAGCAACCAATCAGATTCCACTTTTCATTCATCAGAGGTCCTTTAGAAAATGAAAGGTGGAATCTGATCGGTTGCTAGTTTTTTTCTTATCTTTTTATCAAAAATATTGAACTAATTTGGACCTGATTGGGAATTCTTAGCACAAAAATTTGAAAAAAGTAAAAATAATAAATTATATTTCTGCAGGGTGATAGAGTGGGCTGGATGATGGCGGATGGAAGGAGAGATAGATGGATGATTGGAGACTGATGATGGATAGATGATGGAAAAAGATCAGTGGGGAGTACAGAGGTTGGGGACAAGATCATTTTGCCTGGACAACCGCTCTTTGGCCCCATCGTTGGTCCTCGATGTCAGCCCCCTTTAGGGACTCCCCCACCACATTGTAGGTGTACATCCTCCTGTTTATAACAGAGTTCACTTATTTGCAGTGAATTTGCCTCAGTAATTCCGGCAGCAGTGAACCAGGCAGGATATTTTCTCCTGTACGGTATATAAACCGGAGCTAATATCTTGTTTAGGTGTGCGCAGACGCTTTTGTCATGTTAGCCGCACTCCAGAAAGATAAGACTTTTTTCCAAAATTGATTTTAGGTGTGCATGCCCAAGCCTGCATTTCCATTTTAAAGGGAAGGGAATGAAATATGATGTACGGCAGCGGAATGTGAAATGTGCAGCTCTAATATAAGCAGCTTCTCTCCTGGCGGATGCGCCATAAAACGCTGCCATTGTTAATTTCATGTAAACACCCAGCAGATAGCGGCCGGGAAGGTTTGCCTCTTCCAGAGAACTAATTTAACATCTAATACACAAATAAAGTGATATGATAATATTTCTCCTACAAGCAGACTTTACTTGATCTTCTATTATTCAGTTTCATTCTAACCGGATATCAAAAGATTTCCATATCCCCGTATTATGCAAAACAGGATGTTAAGTATTCCGTTATTGTGTTTGTCCGCTTTGTCTCTACCTAGGTTGTTTGCATTGGATTTACTTCTTCGTAATGTAATTCTTCTTTGTATTTTTTCTTCTTTTCTTCTTCACATTGTATTAGGGTGGAATGATCGCCCTCCTTCTCTGCATCCTGTGCCTTCTCCTTATTTTATACACTAGACGACGCTGGTGCAAGAGGCGACGCGCCCCCCAGCCGCAGAAGAGTGCCAGTGCAGAAGCCGCCAACGAGATCCACTACATCCCTTCGGTGCTGATTGGAGGAAGCCATGGACGGGAGAGTCTCCGCAACGCACGGGGACAATCCACTCATCCCGGCGGTACCCTGGGAATCCGTGAAACCCCCATCCTTGACGGTTATGAATACGATGTGACTGAGCTGCGTCATCATCTCCAGCGGGAGTGCATGAATGGTGGGGAAGATTTTGGCAGCCAGGTGTCCCGTACACTGGACTCGCTTCATGGATGCAATGATAAGAACACCATGGACCTCACTCCTGGTGTGTTTTCAATGGCAGGAAGCGTTACAGTAGACTGCAAGCTATCAGATTTCATGCACTGAGATCTGATGACTTGTCTCTAGTTTTGTGTCTATGTTTATGAGTTATGCTTTCTGCTCAGAGGACAAGGCACCATGCCATTACATACATGCAGAATAGCCCCATAGAGAGAGCGGGAGGCTAATCCCTGTGTATATCCTCACCCAGGCTCCTCACTACGCTGCAGGAAGGGAAGACCGTGGCTTGTACTCTAGGTGGGTGATTATTCACAGGTGCTGGCATACACGGGGGCATTGGAAGCTGATGCCCTGTAATGCTGGTCATGTGACCCATCTATCCCCGTACACAGATTGCTTGTATAGTGATAGAGGAAAGGATAGAAACATGCAGCTTGTCTCCTCCAAAACACAAAGATCAGGAAGTTAAAATACGATGTGCTTTATACAGGCCTGCTTCTTCTCTTCCTCAGCTGGTGGTGGCATTGGAGGAGTCAGAAGGCCTGCGTACACTTCAGATGGTTGTCCAGCTCTCTGAAATTGTCAGGCTTGGCCAATATACATCTAAAGCGTAAGGCCGGCCTTAGTGTCAATATATTTAAAGTGTCACTTATAAAAAAAATATGATGTGTCAGAGAGATGTGTCAAAAGATTTGGTTGGTCCAGGTCTAAGTGGTCAAACAAATACCAAATGTGAGAATGACCCTGAAGAAGACAACGCTCTGCACAGTCCGTTCTGCGCTCTGTGTCAGTGAATAGCATCAGGCTCCATAGATTTACATTAGGAGCCTGGCTTATCACATGACACGGGGAGAGGAATGGGCGAGCGTTGTCTTCTTCAGGCTCGTTCTCATGATCGGTCAGGGTGTGAACACTCAGATTCAGATGGATGAAAACTTTTGACACATCTCTCACATGTCATAAGTTTCTAATAACAACAGGGACACTTTAACCACCAAGAATACGGCCAGAGGTCGATTGTAACACCGGGTGCAAAAGTGACTGACCACAAACAAATTCCATAAAACTCTTAAAAATAGCAGCCGGCTTTCAAGACTTTAATCCTAAGCCTTTAGATTCCATAGAAACGTAGAAGATTGTCGGCAGATATCCTTGCCCCCCCCCCCCCTCATCCATACGGTCCGCTGTTATATTATTTCCTGTATTATTATCTTGGAATAGGTATATGTATACACCAGGCAGGTTTACCTTCAGTTGTTAGCTACTTTTCTATTTCAGCTTTTTGTGGTACCCCGATGGTGTACTTTTGCAGGGGATTCACCCGCCTGTAGCTTTGGTGGGCACAGGATATCTGTTTCTCTGGAACATTCTATGCCCTCAGCTACTATCAACACATGGGGCTCATTCTATTAACCCATAAAGCTCCTTATAATAGTTTACAAGAAAATCAATGACATGTTGAGGTTAGACCATTAAATAAGTTTTTCACGTTGCAGAATTTTTATGTGATCTCACTCCAGAGCCATACTCACCTCCCCTGCTCCCTGCCACCGTCATGTGAAGTCTCCAGTCCCTGCCACAGTCTGATAACATATGATGGATCACCAATCACTGGGCTGAGCTGGAAGTTCCTACAGGCATGAAACAACATAAGAAGGAGACAGCAGAGACCAGTGGGGACCAGGAGACGTGACAGCAGCAGTGGTGGGGAGCAGGGGGAGGTGAGTACAGCCTCTTTGTTGTTTTTACTGCACTGTGAATCCAACTGCTGAAAATGCTGCAGCCCAGAAAACTCCTGTAATTTTTTATCAGTGGGGTCTCATCCCCAATCCTGTAATTATTAAGTTTATGAGGGAATCGGAGTCTTCACCGTCTATCCAGGCGCAGGGCTCGTCCTTACATGAACTGTTAAGCTGCCTTAGTTCTACTGATCTTCCTCCAGATCAGATGTTGATCCTCTATCATTATATGTTTTAGTCCAGAAAAAGCCTTAAGGTGATTTTGTAGGAATGTATATTTTTTTTTGGTATTTGACATTTTACCAAAGTTGTTTTCTTGCTCTTTAAAGATAATGAAAGGAAGATTTTAGTGATTTTGGTGCTTGTTGGGGGAGCTGAGGAGCTGTCAGTAACACTTAGAGCACAAGAAGCTTTCCTGTTTCCTGAAACACTTTTGGAGAGATAAGTGTGCGCTGCTGTTTGTGCTTTTACCTCTCCTGTAAAAGCCGTAGATTTCTCTCTATCTGGCGCGGAGCTTCTGCCGCCAAAGTGCTCTGCATTCTACTTAAAATGCAAACCCCAGAGGCATCATTATATGTGCGGTTTCTCAGCCTGAAATCCCATCAATACTCAAAAAAAAGGAGGAAAAAAAATCTTAGAAAAAGTATTACATGTGTTTAGATTGTTAGACGGCAGAAGGTTAGAATGTCAGCGTTGTCTTCATCTTTATGTCGTCGTTATCTTCATCTTCATCTTTGTCGGTTGTATCTTCATCTTTATGTTGGTTGTATCTTCATCTTTGTCGGTTGTATCTTCATCTTTATGTCGGTTGTATCTTCATTTTTATGTCGGTTGTATCTTCATCTTTATGTTGGTTGTATCTTCATCTTTATGTTGGTTGTATCTTCATCTTTATGTTGGTTGTATCTTCATATCTTTATGTCGGTTGTATCTTCATATCTTTATGTCGGTTGTATCTTCATATCTTTATGTCGGTTGTATCTTTATGTCGGTGTTATCTTCATCTTTATGTCAGTTGTATCTTCATCTTTATGTCAGTTGTATCTTCATCTTTATGTCGGTTGTATCTTCATCTTTATGTCGGTTGTATCTTCATCTTTATGTCGGTTGTATCTTCATCTTTATGTCGGTTGTATCTTCATCTTTATGTCGGTTGTATCTTCATCTTTATGTCGGTTGTATCTTCATCTTTATGTCGGTTGTATCTTCATCTTTATGTCGGTTGTATCTTCATCTTTATGTCGGTTGTATCTTCATCTTTATGTCGGTTGTATCTTCATCTTTATGTCGGTTGTATCTTCATCTTTATGTTGGTTGTATCTTTATCTTTATGTTGGTTGTATCTTCATGTCGGTTGTATCTTCATATCTTTATGTCGGTGTTATCTTCATCTTTATGTCGGTTGTATCTTCATATCTTTATGTCGGTTGTATCTTCATATCTTTATGTCGGTGTTATCTTCATCTTTATGTCGGTTGTATCTTTATGTCGGTGTTATCTTCATCTTTATGTCGGTGTTATCTTTATATCTTTATGTCAGTGTTATCTTCATATCTTTATGTCGGTTGTATCTTCATATCTTTATGTCGGTTGTATCTTCATATCTTTATGTCGGTTGTATCTTCATATCTATAAGTAGGTTTTATCTTTATATCTTTATGTCAGTGTTATCTTTATATCTTTATGTCGATTGTATCTTCATATCTTTATTATGTCGGTCGTATCCTTATATCTTTATAACGGTTGTATCTTTATCTATCTGTTGGCTGTATCTTCATCTCTTTATGTCGGTGTTATCGTCATATGTTTATGTAGGTTTGATCTTTAGCTCTTAATGTCAGTTGTATCTTTATCTTTATGTCGGTTGTATCTTCATCTCTTTATGTCAGTTGTATCTTCATTTGTTTATGTCGGTTGTGTCTTCATCTTTATGTCATTTGTATATTCATATATTTATGGCAGTTGTATCTTCATCTCTTTATGTCTGCAATATCTTCAAATCTTTATGTTGGTTGTATCTTCATATCTTTATGTCAGTGTTATCGTCATATCTGTATATCGGTTGTATCTTCATCTTTTTATGTCAGTTGTATCTTCATAGCTTTATGTCGGTTGTATCTTCACATCATCATATCGGTGTTATCTTCATCTCTTTATGTCAGTTGTATCTTCATCTCTTTATGTCAGTTGTATCTTCATCTCTTTATGTTGGTTTTATCTTCATCTCTTTATGTCAGTTGTATCTTCATATCTTTATGTTGGTTTTATCTTCATCTCTTTATGTTGGTTTTATCTTCATCTCTTTATGACCGCTGTATCTTCATCTCTTTATGTCAGTTGTATCTTCATATCTTTATGACCGCTGTATCTTCATATCTTTATGTCGACTGTATCTTCATATCTTTATGTTGGTGTTATCTTCATTACTTCAATCGTAAACTATGTAAATGAGCTAGTTAGGAGCAGTGGGGGGGGGGGGCGTTTCTCAGACCCTCAGTGCACCTTTTGGCTTGTTCCCCTCCTCCATCACGCCTACCTAGAGACTGACCTGCTAATGCATAATTAAATATTCATAAGTAGGCATGACCAAAGGAGGCAGCGGCCATGCCAAACTGTGCATTGGGCGGGCCGAGGAACGCCCCCCACTGCTCCTAGCAAGCTCATTTGCATATTTCATTTGGATAAAAGTCCTCCAAAATGTCCAGAACTTAAAAAGAAAATAGGACCACCGCCAGAAAGATGCACCGTTATAAGTCTGCAAAACCTGCTAGTGGCAGTGGGTCTGACTGACTTTAGTATAAGGTAAATGGGCCTGCAGACAGGGAACTCTCTATAAGGGATACAAGGGGCCCCGAGCACATTCGCTGGATAATTAGACACAAATTGTAAACGTCATATGGTATGGGGGGTGGATGTTACTGATAGTGACCTGGGGCCCAGGTGAAGCCTTGATCTGGAGAGGCAGCTGTTGCCATTTTCCCTAGCAGATCCTTCTCCATCTGGTCAGAAGAGCAGTAAAAAAAAATTGCATGTTTCACCTTTGCATTTTTTGGAAAAATTAACCTGAATCTAGATGCAACATCTATAGGGAAGCAGATGGGTGACCTCACAATTCTCAATTATTCCATGGTGAAATCATACATACAGCAACGTTATAATAGAATGACCAATAACGCCCCATTACATTACATGACATGCCATTCGTTTCCTCCTTGGTTCTTTAGTGATTCAGGCCTCAGCTTTGCGGCCATGTATCTGCATACAGTAATGAAGAGCTTTATGTGGCTAATGCATCGCAGTGTATAGAAGTAAAGTCTCCCAATTATTGCCACCGCCATGTACAGGAGGTGAAAGCTGAGTCTTAGAAATAGCAGATGTTATCCGTGATGAGATGCAAATGATGTGATAATGAGTCCTAAGCGTACCCCTTCCATTGACATCCAGGTGTTAATGCCAGAAAATAGCATCACACTTGTAATTGTGCAAATCAGTGGATTCCAGGCCGCTAATTCTCAGGTATTTGTGCAGCGTTCACCGATCTGTGTTTGGGGTAAGAACTGAGGAAATAATTACCCCCTGGGTAGAATCAGGTCAGGAATGATGCTGCACCGTCTCTAAACAAATAATTATCGATTGTATCGTAGGTTCAGATGACAGATGGCTTCATGGGGGGGGACGGGGGGGACGTTATAATCCAGATTTAAGGGGAATAAACTTGAAAGAATGTGTAATGAGTCGTCGCTGAAAAATATTTAAAGAGCGACGCTCAGAGTCTCTGTGTAGGTACCGCCATATGGTGCGTCTGAACCGAGCCATATATCAAACATCTATGTCCCTAAATGCAACATATCACAGGGAGATTACAGCAAATCCATTATGTGACGTCTGATGGGACATGGGGCGTCATTCATAGAGAATCCCATAGGAAACATCTCACAGAGGCACACAGAGGTCATACAGGGGGCCATATGGTTCAGCAGTGTCATACATAAGGAAAAAAATGGTCTGTTTGTCTCCTAGAGACAGCACCGCTATTGTCAGCTGGCGGTGTCTGGTACTGCAGCTTTTATCCATTATAAAAGGTTGTCTGACCTTACAGAATTGTCTAACAAAAAATAACTACATGTCTCGGCTGGAGTTGGATTAAAAAAGAAAAACTTCCCCTGCCCTGATCCTCCACCATGTCTGTCCCATGGTGCTCAGCTGAACAGCACTTGCTTCCAATCACTGGTTGAGGCGGGGCACCACCGTGGCCAATGATTGGCTCTGAACACTTCCTGCATGTCAAAAGCAAAGTAGGAAGGACTCCTCAGCCAGGACCAGGATAGATGCAGGAGGGTCAGGGAAGGTGAGTAACAACTTTTTTTATTTATTTTTTTAGCCCTTTTTGTTCCCGCCAGACAACTCCTTTAAGGTCGGTCTAGTCTCCTTGGTAATAATCATGTAGGTGGCTGAAACTCTTACACCCACCCATGTATTATATCCTAATAGAACAGTTGTTTGTCATAATGAAGCCGCGTTTCCCAGGGCTGCAGGCAAAGCTGTTAGTTTGTTATTTGTATGAAATCTCCCAGTGTACCCATTCCTCCGTCCTCCGATCCTCCTACCTCCTCCACCCACCTCCTGTACACTGCCGGCTTATGGGCTGCAGGTTGCCAGCACTATGAAAACGAGCTGTAATTTGGTCTGAATGAAGTTCTGATTAGTGAATAACAGTTTTTCCTCCTTCGAGCAGCACCACAATATTACTCTATATGGAAACACTTAGAGCGACGCAATATAAAAGACGGGAGTTACCAGAAACGAAAAGGAAACTAGTTGTACCCCGCAGGGAGCGACCTGAGACCATTACAGCTCCCCCAGATGTCCCTGACCATATAATGCCGTTCTGCTGGGGAAATGGCTGCACTTACAGGGCATCTTGCTCCAAGTTATTTTTAGGTGTCTTCCACTTTGTCGCATTTGGTTTCAGATATTTCACCCGGTGCAGAATGGCGCGTTGTTAGGAACAGTAGGCAGCAATATACTTTCCTTCAGATGAACCTGCTTAATTCAGTGGGATCAGCTGATCATCTATTTGTACATGGGGTCTCCTGAGTCTCCCCTGTTGGATTTCAGTACACCCAGGGTCATTTTCTTGGGGAGATATAGCACTGCCAGAGGTGCCTGGCAGCGGCTTTTTTCTATCTCCCAATTCATAGTACATACACACCAGGCCAGCTGGACCTACATGTGTCCCCTTGGTCTACATGGGGATTCAGGACATAACGTGTCAGCCCTACTAAGCCAGTCTGCAGCCGGGGGAGCAAGAACCGGAGCGGAGGACAGCGGACCCCAGTGCTGGAGCCAGGGAGGTAGATGCATGATGTTATATTCAGCCACCTCCTCCCCAGCTTTTTTTGAAAAAAAAAAAAAAAAAAAGCCTGAGCCTGGACTTCACCTTTAACAAGTGTTCCACCCACAGTGCTCTATAAAATTTATAGCCAGCTTAAAGGGATTATTCAGGACCAGACAACTCATCTGCTTTCTTCCAGAAACCTCACCACTCTTTCTTACGTTTATGTAAGGCACTTCCTCCAAAGTCAATGGAGTTGAGTTGTAATACCTCACACAGCCAGAGGAGATGCATGGCACTGTTTTTATATTACACATGGCATACCATTTCCGTTTGGAGGGAATATGCTAGTTCTATATCATACTCAGAACTCAAATGTCAAGAAGGCGCTGTTGAGCTGCAGCGTGCATGCCTCTCCACCCCCCCCCCACCTCTCCCTGCCTTGACTGATTAAAATTCAGAGGTGGGTGCTGGAAGGGGTGGGGGAGGGAGGAGGCATGCACGCTTCAGCTCAGCCCAGCCACACCTGAGTTTTGAAGAAAAATTTTATTTTATACCTTTAAAAACAGCCATGACCTGAGAGGGGTATCACTTCTTCTCTCTTCTTCCTTGGTATCTATCTGTCCATGTCTGCAGCTCTGAGCAGGATGAAGAGCTGACCAATTCCCTTTAAGATCTCCTCTTGCTATCTGTGAATGGGCTCATATTGCTGGAATATCATTTTCAGAGCTTTTCCCTGTAAGCCGCCATCTCTGTAACTCTGCCATCACCATACGACCATCGCTCACCGTCTTCGCTGCCTGGGAGTCAAGTAACTTTTCAGCATGAGATTAAGGACGATGCAAGGACATCTATAGTCTGGTATTTTCAGATGAGAGTAGGCTGCTCTTCTATGTCTTCCCATAATCCTCTATGTCCGTATTAGTAGTGAGAGATATAGTAGAGTTTGCATCTATTGCCTTTATGCAGCGTGAATCATCTCCATCCCGGCGCACACATCGCAATGGCCGTGCACGGTGTTCACCGGCAGGTAAACGACTCCATTAGGCCGCCCCTCTGTGATATGGGCTGATAAAGCGTCTGTTTATTGTAGTCATTAGGAGAGGAGGAGAGGACAGATGCTTCTCACCTTCTCTTTTGCATTTCATGTCTCTTAGATTCTTCACTTCTGTCAAGATCTAAATGACAAGACAAGTGCAAAGGGAATTACTTTCCCGCACAGCGCGGTAACCTTGAGCCGCCGTGCCATTGTCTCTTTATAGCCATTTATCACCACTCTCACAATATAAATGCTTACTGCTCCTAATCCCTTCCCCTTTACTCATTTCCTGCAGATCCAATACAAGTTTCACTCAACCGTTCTATCAATTTACAGATGGGGCCTCGCTCCATTGGATTAGGATAGAGAAATCAAATATTTATCACGAAACACGACTAAGCTTTATGGTATTACAAGCGTGTGTCCGTGTAACCCCGTCCAAAGGGAACCAGCCTAGACTCCCCTCTGGGTGCACAAATAGCGATGTCAAAATATTACTGTTCAGGTTCAGCAACGTCCTCCGATCCAGAACGCTCTGCATTTGACTCCCCATTGCTGCGGAAGTTGGATGCAGCCCTGGGGAGTCCTGAAAAACATGGATACCTTTTCCGGGACTCTCTAGAGCTGCATTCAACTTCTGTGGCCACTGGGAGTCAAATGCAGAGCGTTATCGATTGGATTATGTTGAAATACCAAAACAGTTTGGCATCTCCGATCAACATTACTTGGCGGTAGTGTTGCGTAGAGCATGCTGTATTGAGCCCTATGGTTATTGCAAAACACATTAGAATTGCGGCACTATGCCATCAATTGCAGGCATACCATCAGAGTTCTAATTTGTCTTGCAGTAACATATTGCATTTTTTTTTTCGTTTTAACATTTAGTTTATACATCCCTTGAAGGTTAGCCAGGCACCCACCGCTCTGCCAGGCAGGGGGCACCTGGTTAAGTGCTTCCATTGATTACAATGGGGTTCGCTTTTCAAGTTGAGCACTGGAGTACTAAAAAATGCAGACTTGAGTAACAAGCACTCAAGCATTTTAGTGCTCGCTCAACATTACTCAGCAGTATATGGAGGTCTGTGCAGCAGAACCGACAGAAGCAGAGAAGATAAAGACTATGAGAGTGTTACCCCCTTTATCGCCATTTGTCAGGACGCTATACGTGCTTTCCACATATAATATCTACTAGTATCACATATATCTATCCTAAGATAATAGGAAAGATGGAGTGGGGGGGGGGGGCTTTATCTGCTGACGGTCTTCTATGTTTCTGTTAGGATCTGCCTATGCTGTCCAAAAACAAGAGGAAAAAAAAACTAGTGTTTAATAGAATAAAATATAGAATATACTAAGATTAATTTTGGGTTCTTATTAAGCAAATCTGACAGATTCATATGTACCTGGTCAGGGACTCTTATTAAAGACGGGATTCCAGTAACCTGATTGGCTTTGTTGTGTGCAGAGCTGCAGCGCATGCAGCATTGTCACTTAGATCTCTCAGGGTACAGAAGCAAATAAAAAAAAATATCACAAAAAGTTCAGATTCCAGCAAATCCAAATTTTTGTTGAAATTAAGAATAAATCTGATTCCTACAGAACAGATTCAGTACTTGAGGGATTAGGGTTGGATAATCGATGGGATTATCCACAGAAATGAATGAAGGCAATCTCGGCAGATCAGCCTATAGGACGGTAACTGCACATCCAGACTGCACAGAATAGGAGAAGCTGACATGTATTTTGTTTTATTTTAGGCTTTTAGGCTTTTTTACATTTTTATTGCATCTTTATTCATAACCTTGATACATTTAGCAAAAACCTAATTTTCCCAAATGTGAGATTCCCTGTAACCAAATCTGTCTGTTTTTGTGCTAAGACTGCGTATTCTTGACGCCCTCCACACCTTCTTTCATTAGTGCTACTGGTGAATATCTGATTAGGCATTCCTGTTAGGTCGCTACAATTACTACCTGCTGGGCTGACAGTCTCTTGGAACACAATTGAATTTACCTGCATGCATGCTTGTGCCGTAGCCATATATTATGTTGTCATTTTAGATGTCCTTGAGTAAATGCAAACACCCATGTGAACCTATTACGCCCAACTAGTAAAATGCTGATTTTTTTTTTCTTTGTCCTTCTCTTCCAGTCTTTGCTTTGAATTCCGCATCCTCGGGAGGTGATAACGCCAAAATGTCTCTGATGAGCAAGTATAAGGAAAGCATGATCTCGAACAACCCAGGGGACCCCAACAACCAGCCCACCACCCTGCTGTCACATGGGGCTTCCATCCAGCATAAAAGAATCAACAGCAAGTCGCGAGGTGCCCGCGTGTGAGAGAGTCTGCGTGGGTGTATTTCTCCCATTGCGTAAATGCTGTTTTTGCTAATTAATTTCACTACATATGTTGAGCCCCGTGCAAGAGAAAATCTGTGTGTGTGCAAGACGGGTTGGTTCTGGTCTTTCTGATATCTGTGTGTATTTCTGGTAGGCTCTAAAGTTTTGTGTATACGTGTTCACTATATACATGTTACCTCTTATACTCTAGGAGACTTTTCTAAGTGGCCGTCCACCTGTTCTTGCGCGTCAGGTTGCATTAATAAACTATGTTTATTTCAACCTTTTTGTGTGACTTTGTTAGTACCGTCACGAGTGTACTTGTATGAATTGTGCCCTCAGCTCAGTTGACAGTAGGGATCATTGATCCCCATGGGAAATCATTAGTTGGGTTATACTTTATCCAAAAGTTTGGGTCCCGCTAGTAGATTTAGAGTTGTCATCCTTAAAGGGTTTTTTCCAGGGAGCAGATAAAGTCGTGTTGCTCCACTTTCTCTCTCTGGCCATTTCAGAAGAATACCTTCCAAGACCAAAGAGGCCAATGCATGTCAGGAGCATTGCGTGCAGGCAAAGCCACAACCGCCCAGACAGAGAAGATCCAAGGCATAACCGCGAATGGTTCCCAGTAAAGGACACCGCTTTTGCTGACAATATCCTAATTGTCTCTAACACCCGGGTAGTCCTCCCTTACATCCTAAACATATTCAAAGAATTTGGTGCGATAAGCAATTTTAAAATTAATTTTTATAAATCCAAGATTTTAAACATCTCTTTTTTCTCAACTACAACAAAAATCCTTCAATAAAAGGCGTCCTTAACTAAATCGCCCAAACTTTCTTCTCCGCCAACACCCCCCCCCCCCCACACACACACACACAAAGAACTACATGAAAACATACATAGTCCCACAATTATTATGTTGACTGCTAACAATCTCCATCTTAATTCCCTGCTGTTTCTTCTCATGATTAAGAAAATCTTTTCTGACTTCCTGTGAGCCAGGAGACGACCCTGATTGCCCCACAGATTACTCATACTAAGAGGTATAGGCCTTCCGGGGCTTCAAATGTATTATAAAGCGATTCATCTCAGTAGATGGATCTCCCTAACTCGACCTCAGGATCAAACTTTACTCATCTGATTAGATTAGATTAGATATCCGATGGGTTGGAAGGGTTAATCTGGTCTCTACTCCTGGGCACAAAAATCCTACCTACTCTAGGCCCAACAATAAAAAGGCACAATTAAAGTCTTTCAACAATTTATGTCCTCCTTCCTCACTGAACTTTTTGCAAAGTTCGGTTAAGCAGGCGGCCGCACATAAAAAAAACAACAACTTGTCCACGCTCCTGTGGTCTTCTCCTCCAGTCTTCTGAGTCTTCAGCCCATTGAGCCAATCACGGACTCAGATGGGACAACGTCAAGGCAAGTGATTACCTGAATGGGCTGTCACTCTAGAGATAAGAGGGACAGCCCGCTCAGCCAATCAATGGCTGACTGGGACCTACAGCACCCGTGGCCAGAGATTGGCTTAGTGGACTGTCACCTATAGCCCAATGGAACCGGCTGTCATCATACATAGACCTCACTAAGACCCATAATCAAATGTGGAAATTAAAGTTAGAGAGGCTTATAGAACTAATTTTACAGACCCGGATACATTATTTCCCACTACAACTAACTACAGGTCAAATTCTTAAGCTCAGCCACATTTAGCGCCAATCTTCTATCCCCTAAACGTAAACTCCCATCTTTGCCTGACTCGTCCTGGCTAGATGACCTTTTTCTCCTTCCAAAGCTAGCACGAAAAACTTGTTATTTACCAGAAATTGTTACTAGGTGTATTCCGGCTTTTTACTCGTCGTCTTTTAAAGTTTGGGTGACCAAGATGGAACATTTCTATAGAATGGAAGAGCTTGCTAGCTGGGCACCACGGCAAAAATATCAAGAATCCCTCTTTACCCAACCTCCACACCGTAACACACCACCTCCAATCTACCCTGCCAGACCCCGATACTATATGGTATATATAAAGGTTACATGAGTTATCATCCACAATCCTATACATTATTTACCAGGACTCTACATAGCTGTTTCTTCTGATGGACACTACCCTTGGATTTTGCATTTTCTTCCATACTGTTTTCCTCTTTATTCTTAAAATAAATTCAAAATAAAAAAAAATTTGATAACAAAAAAAACTCAACCCCACCCAACATCCAATAGGGTCTGTAATTTGTAGCAACATGCGTAACACCAGGCAGCTATAGGACATCAGGTACGGTGGGGATTTGGCTGCACACAATGCTCCCGGCATGCACCTACCCATCTGGGAAACTAGATGACCAGAAGGAGGAAGTGACCGAAGGGAATTAAGAAGCCACAAAACTAAGTTCTGCAGCCTCGTCATTGCCGGTCGGGCAGTTTCCTGCATTTATTAGCAGCTGTCCTGTCCACTAGAATACAATGCACAGAATGGCGCAGCTGGTTTAAGCATCTCAGAAAAGAAGATATAGTATTTAGAGGGGCTGTCCGGTTACAGTAGACGGCTGAAGCCCACTGCTCCCCATCGCTCACTTACTGACATTCCCATCCCGTCAGCCTTCCTACACGTGGAGGGGCGGCTCCCAATAATCACATGGCCGAACACTATGTCAGATAGCATAGTTATTGGACATCGCACATGGACGTGTTTTCGACCGCAAACAATGATGGGACTTAGACCCGCCCCCCAGAAATGAAGGCGTCTCCACGCCGGGGAACAGAAGACTTAAGCCATCTACTGCTAACCAGACAACCCCATAAATGTCAAATATGACCCCCCCATATATATTGTATCTCCTGTAGAACACTGTATGGACGGTTATGCTTCCCTTCTTGTTGCTGTTAGTGAATGATGCCCTGATGTATACGCTGGACCCCATCTCTGCCCTAATGTATACGGTGCCCCCCATCTCTGCCCTGATATGCTGCCCCCGTCTCTGCCCTGATGTATACGGTGCTCCCATCTCTGCCCTAATGTATACACTGCCCCCATCTCTGCCCTGATGTATATGCTGCCCCCCGTCTCTGCCCTGATGTATACGGTGCCCCCCATCTCTGCCCTGATGTATATGCTGCCCCCCGTCTCTGCCCTGATGTATACGGTGCCGCCATCTCTGCCCTAATGTATACACTGCCCCCATCTCTGCCCTGATGTATACGGTGCCGCTATCTCTGCCCTAATGTATACGGTGCCCCCCATCTCTGCCCGGATGTATATGCTGCCCCCGTCTCTGCCCTGATGTATACGGTGCCGCCATCTCTGCCCTAATGTATACGGTGCCCCCCATCTCTGCCCTGATATGCTGCCCCCGTCTCTGCCCTGATGTATACGGTGCTCCCATCTCTGCCCTAATGTATACACTGCCCCCATCTCTGCCCTGATGTATATGCTGCCCCCCGTCTCTGCCCTGATGTATACGCTGGCCGCTATCTCTGCCCTAATGTATACGGTGCCCCCCATCTCTGCCCGGATGTATATGCTGCCCCCGTCTCTGCCCTGATGTATACGGTGCCGCCATCTCTGCCCTAATGTATACGGTGCCCCCCATCTCTGCCCTGATGTATATGGTGCCCCCCGTCCTTGCCCTGTTGTATACGGTGCCCCCCATCTCTGCCCTAATGTTCACACTGCCCCCGTCTCTGCCCTGATGTATACACTGCCCCCGTCTCTGCCCTGATGTATATGGTGCCCCCCATCTCTGCCCTGATGTATACGGTGTCCCCCATCTCTGCCCTGATGTATACACTGCCCCTGTCTCTGCCCTGATGTATACGGTGCCCCCCATCTCTGCCCTAATGTATACACTTCCCCTGTCTCTGCCCTGATGTATACGGTGCCCCCCATCTCTGCCCTGATGTATATACTGCCCCCCGTCTCTGCCCTGTTGTATACGTGCCCCCCATCTCTGCCCTAATGTATACACTGCCCCGTCTCTGCCCTGATGTATATGGTGCCCCCCATGTCTGCCCTGATGTATACACTGCCCCCGTCTCTGCCCTGATGTATATGCTGCCCCCATCTTTGCCCTGATGTATACACTGCCCCCATCTCTGCCCTGATGTATACACTGCCCCCATCTCTGCCCTGATGTATACACTGCCCCCGTCTCTGCCCTGATGTATACACTGCCCCCGTCTCTGCCCTGATGTATATGCTGCCCCCGTCTCTGCCCTGATGTATACACTGCCCTCGTCTCTGCCCTGATGTATATGCTGCCCCCATCTCTGCCCTGATGTATACGGTGTCCCCCATCTCTGCCCTGATGTATACACTGCCCCTGTCTCTGCCCTGATGTATAAGGTGCCCCCAATCTCTGCCCTGATGTATAAGGTGCCCCCGATCTCTGCCCTGATGTATACGGTGCCCCCGATCTCTGCCCTGTTGTATACGGTGCCCCCCATCTCTGCCCTGATGTATACGGTGCCCCCCATCTCTGCCCTGATGTATATGGTGCCCCCCATCTCTGCCCTGATGTATATGGTGCCCCTCTCTGCCCTGATGTATATGGTGCCCCCCATCTCTGTCCTGATGTATATGGTGCCCCTCTCTGTCCTGATGTATATGGTGCCCCTCTCTGTCCTGATGTATATGGTGCCCCTCTCTGTCCTGATGTATATGGTGCCCCTCTCTGCCCTGATGTATATGGTGCCCCCCATCTCTGTCCTGATGTATATGGTGCCCCTCTCTGTCCTGATGTATATGGTGCCCCCCATCTCTGCCCTGATGTATATGCTGCCCCCCCCATCTCTGCCCTGATGTATATGCTGCCCCCCCCCCCCATCTCTGTCCTGATGTATACGGTGCCCCCCATCTCTGCCCTGATGTATATGCTGCCCCCCCCCATCTCTGCCCTGATGTATATGGTGCCCCTCTCTGTCCTGATGTATATGGTGCCCCCATCTCTGCCCTGATGTATACACTGCCCCCGTCTCTGGCCTGATGTATATGGTGCCCCCATCTCTGCCCTGATGTATATGGTGCCCCCCATCTCTGTCCTGATGTATATGGTGCCCCCCATCTCTGCCCTGATGTATACACTGCCCCTGTCTCTGCCCTGATGTATATGGGGCCCCTGTCTCTGCCCTGATGTATATGGGGCCCCTGTCTCTCCCCTGATGTATATGGGGCCCCCGTCTTTCCCCTGATGTATATGGGGCCCCCGTCTTTCCCCTATTGGTAGATGCTGAGAGAACAGTCAGGTGTGTTGGATTTCATCATGTCGGATCCTGATCTTCCTGTTGCGGACACCTGCAGGGATGCTCGGCTTCATTGTGCTGTGTATGTTGGGACGGGATAGATGTGTATTATGTGTCGCGAGCTGAAAGGGGTATTACAGCCGGCAACACTTATCCCCCATCCACAGCAGTGGAGCTCAATGCCTGATCGCGGGTGGTCCGAATGCTGTAATTGTCTCTGGCAGTTCCTATAGAGAATGAATGGAGCAGTGGTGTGCATGGGACTCCGGATCACTCATACAATACTCTCCATTATGTCTGTCAATGTTACCTGACTAAGACTCAGCCTAGCGGGCGCTAAATTACATGGCATGATGGGGAGGGGGCATTGTTAGGCTCCCTGCTGCCATAAAATCCCATCCAGACCTTAGTGATCACCTGTCCTGGATGCCGATGGAGTGAGAGCATCTAAGGGGTTAAACTACAAGGATCAGCGGATGCTCTGCTCCTGCTAGAGGAGTTGAGCCGCTGCCATCCAACACATTAGCTTCCATGATATTCGGCACAAGAAGCCGGTGCCAGACTGTTCCCGCCCTGACGACAAAAGACGAATAATGGTCATGAAGGGGATATATTGCGGCTCCAGACAGCTGGTTAGCTTTCAGGTCAGAACCGCCAGCGCTGAAGAGGCTGCCTGTTCCATGGAGGCAAGCCATGTTTTACGGGGAAGGGGGAGGGCGGGTCCCATTGCAAAGGGGGAGGGCGGGCCCCATAGAAGGGGGAGGAAGGGCCCCATAGCAGGGGAGGGCGAACCCCATAGAAGGGGGAGGAAGGGCCCCATAGCAGGGGAGGGCAAACCCCATAGCAGAGGAAGGGCAGACCCCATAGCAGGGGAAGGGCGGACCCCATAGCAGTTGCATTGTCTGCCTTCATGGTAGCTACACCAGTGCAGCCTTAGGGATACATCCATCTTCTGCAGCCACCGGAAATCAAATGCCTCACGCTCAGGTTTGGATGGACATGTTTGAGGTTCACTCATCTCTCATCATAAACCTTTGCATGCTCTTTGGAAGGTTGACAGCAGGCATTATGGGTGGTCTTGCATCAAGTCTTGCCCATGGACGTGCTGTGTTATACTAAAGTGCTGCGGAATCTGTTGGTGCAATACAAATAATTATTCTTATTATTGTTATTATTATTATTGGTGCCTCCATTCAGCCTCTGTGCGCTCGGCTCTGCTACATCATGCACGCAGAGTCATATCTTTATACAATACAGACGATGGTCCTTGTGTGTTCCGGAGAATAGGTGACCTTGTTTCCCAATACAATGACATTGTTCTATAGTCAGTGACTGTAGGCGACAAGGCCACTTCTTCTCTGAGACAGTTGTGACTTATGACGGCCTATATGTGCCATGCATACATTACCGTCCCATGATTCCTGCTGCTGTATATTTTGTCACTTCAGCCCAACTGGGACTCGCGGCACAGTATCCCCATCTCCCCATGTAAATGTGTCTACATAATAAAGTCAATTACCCTGCGAGTGGTCGGAGCCTTATGAGTTACAGAGTAATGGAATATAGATGAGTCCGTATATGTGTATGTTACTAGGAAGACTGGAGGCCTGGTGTTTCAAGGAGAAAGCCTTCCTTCATATTATAGAGAGATGATGTCGGCGGCTGAAAGTGGACACTTGAGCCTTCAATGCAGTCTCTGTGGTATAATGGGATTTTTATAATGGCAGCTGCTTATATTATTCCCAAATACACATGTAAGGGTATAGAGCGGTATAGAGCGGTATTATAGTGTTATATCCGGAGGGTGAGGGAAATCATTGCCAGACAAAGCTCTGAAACTCGGCATGTCTGGTGCTGGACGGCCAGAGACTGAGCCCAATACCTATTACTTCCTCTGACAATCTCTGCAGGTAGAGATCAGCAGATCAGTCTGGTAGGAATCCAAATCTCACATGAAATTCATATTTGATAGAATCTGAACTTTTTGTGATTTCCCTCAGATTTGACCTTGCTCCTGTACACTGAGCAGCACAGAGGTCAGCGGCAATGCTGTATGGATAATGGCTTCCGCTTCTGCACCAAACCTGGCACTGGACAGGAGCAGGGACAAGAGCAGGGAAAGGAGCAGGGACAAGAGCAGGAAAAGGAGCAGGGAAAATAGCGGGGAAAGGAGCAAGGACATTGACAGGGATGGGAGCAGGGAAAGGAGAAGGGACAGGAATAGGAGCAGGGACAGGAGCAGGCAAAGCAGCAGGGAAAGGAGCAGGAACATGGGCAGGGATAGAAGCAGGAAAAGGAGCTCAAACAGGAGTATGGACAGGAGCAGGGAAAGGAGCAAGGAAGGATCAGGGACAGGGCTTAGGGAGAGGAGCAGAGACAGGAGCAGGGAAAGGAGCAGGCACAGGAGCAGGGAGAGGAGCAAAGACAGGGGCAAAATTAGGAGAGTGCAGACAGGGCTGGGGACAAGAGCTGGGCTTAGGAGCAGGGAAAAGAGCCAGGGACAGGAGTTGCAGCAATTTAGACACTTTCAAATCCAAGTTGGATGTCAAAGGACCTTAAGCTTGTATTTGTTAGTGCAGTGAAAAACTCTTGTTCCACTAAATAAATAGTATACACAGAATACAAGTAAAGGTGTGTATAGTCACCAGATAACTAGTGCACTCGGCACTCTGATAACTAGTGCACTCGGCACTCTGATAACAAGTGCACTCGGCACTCTGATAACTAGTGTACTCGGCACTCTGATAACTAGTGCACTCGGCACTCTGATAACAAGTGCACTCGGCACTCTGATAACCAGTGCACTCGGCACTCTGATAACCAGTGCACTCGGCACTCTGATAACCAGTGCACTCGGCACTCTGATAACCAGTGCACTCGGCACTCTGATAGGTAGTGTACTCGGCACTCTGATAACCAGTGCACTCGGCACTCTGATAACAAGTGCACTCGGCACTCTGATAACAAGTGCACTCGGCACTCTGATAACAAGTGCACTCGGCACTCTGATAACAAGTGCACTCGGCACTCTGATAACCAGTGCACTCGGCACTCTGATAACAAGTGCACTCGGCACTCTGATAACCAGTGCACTCGGCACTCTGATAACAAGTGCACTCGGCACTCTGATAACCAGTGCACTCGGCACTCTGATAACAAGTGCACTCGGCACTCTGATAACAAGTGCACTCGGCACTCTGATAACAAGTGCACTCGGCACTCTGATAACAAGTGCACTGGGCACTCTGATAACCAGTGCACTCGGCACTCTGATAACTAGTGCACTCGGCACTCTGATGACTAGTGCACTCGGCACTCTGATGACCAGTGCACTCGGCACTCTGATAGGTAGTGCACTCGGCACTCTGATAGGTAGTGTACTCGGCACTCTGATAGGTAGTGCACTCGGCACTCTGAAACCAGTGCACTCGGCATTCTGATAACCAGTGCACTCGGCACTCTGATAACCAGTGCACTCGGCACTCTGATAACCAGTGCACTCGGCACTCTGATAGGTAGTGCACTTGGCACTCTGATAACCAGTGCACTCGGCACTCTGATAAGTAGTGCACTCGGCACTCTGATAACTAGTGTACTCGGCACTCTGATAACTAGTGCACTCGGCACTCTAAGTAGTGTACTCAGCACTCTGATAGGTAGTGTACTCGGCACTCTGATAGGTAGTGCACTCGGCACTCTGATAGGTAGTGTACTCGGCACTCTGATAAGTAGTGCACTCGGCACTCTGATAGGTAGTGTACTCGGCACTCTGATAAGTAGTGTACTCGGCACTCTGATAAGTAGTGTACTCGGCACTCTGATAAGTAGTGTACTCGGCACTCTGATAGGTAGTGCACTCGGCACTCTGATAGGTAGTGCACTCGGCACTCTGATAAGTAGTGCACTCGGCACTCTGATAGGTAGTGCACTCGGCACTCTGATGACTAGTGCACTCGGCACTCTGATGACCAGTGCACTCGGCACTCTGATAGGTAGTGCACTCGGCACTCTGATAGGTAGTGTACTCGGCACTCTGATAGGTAGTGTACTCGGCACTCTGATAGGTAGTGCACTCGGCACTCTGATAACCAGTGCACTCGGCATTCTGATAACCAGTGCACTCGGCACTCTGATAACCAGTGCACTCGGCACTCTGATAACCAGTGCACTCGGCACTCTGATAGGTAGTGTACTCGGCACTCTGATAAGTAGTGTACTCGGCACTCTGATAGGTAGTGCACTTGGCACTCTGATAACCAGTGCACTCGGCACTCTGATAAGTAGTGCACTCGGCACTCTGATAAGTAGTGTACTCGGCACTCTGATAACTAGTGCACTCGGCACTCTAAGTAGTGTACTCGGCACTCTGATAGGTAGTGTACTCGGCACTCTGATAGGTAGTGCACTCGGCACTCTGATAGGTAGTGTACTCGGCACTCTGATAAGTAGTGCACTCGGCACTCTGATAGGTAGTGTACTCGGCACTCTGATAAGTAGTGTACTCGGCACTCTGATAAGTAGTGTACTCGGCACTCTGATAAGTAGTGTACTCGGCACTCTGATAGGTAGTGCACTCGGCACTCTGATAGGTAGTGCACTCGGCACTCTGATAAGTAGTGCACTCGGCACTCTGATAGGTAGTGCACTCGGCACTCTGATAGGTAGTGTACTCGGCACTCTGATAGGTAGTGTACTCGGCACTCTGATAGGTAGTGTACTCGGCACTCTGATAGGTAGTGTACTCGGCACTCTGATAGGTAATGTACTCGGCACTCTGATAGGTAGTGTACTCGGCACTCTGATAGGTAGTGTACTCGGCACTCTGATAGGTAGTGCACTCGGCACTCTGATAACCAGTGCACTCGGCACTCTGATAACCAGTGCACTCGGCACTCTGATAACCAGTGCACTCGGCATTCTGATAACCAGTGCACTCGGCACTCTGATAACCAGTGCACTCGGCACTCTGATAAGTAGTGCACTCGGCACTCTGATAACTAGTGCACTCGGCACTCTGATAAGTAGTGCACTCGGCACTCTGATAAGTAGTGTACTCGGCACTCTGATAGGTAGTGTACTCGGCACTCTGATAAGTAGTGCACTCGGCACTCTGATAGCTAGTGTACTCGGCACTCTGATAGGTAGTGTACTCGGCACTCTGATAGCTAGTGTACTTGGCACTCTGATAGGTAGTGTACTCGGCACTCTGATAGCTAGTGTACTCGGCACTCTGATAGCTAGTGTACTCGGCACTCTGATAGCTAGTGTACTCGGCACTCTGATAGGTAGTGTACTCGGCACTCTGATAGGTAGTGTACTCGGCACTCTGATAGGTAGTGTACTCGGCACTCTGATAGGTAGTGTACTCGGCACTCTGATAGGTAGTGTACTCGGCACTCTGATAGGTAGTGTACTCTTACTACTTATTACCGCCAGCCTCAGAGCAGTGTATGGTGCTACCATGTAGACTCCTGTGTTGCTCCCTCCCTGGTACACTCACTAACATAAAGAAAGAAGTCTCTGTGTGACTTGTAAGCGACACTAAGACTCCGTTTGAAGTGATATTTTTCCCACCTGTCAGCGTTAGTGATATCAATGACACAAGCTGTATTACCCTTTTAATGAATAATTAAGGTGCACGAGGGATCGGCATTTTTTCTATTTATAAAAAGCTTCTTATAAATGTTAATCTCTGTCTCCAAAATGAATATCTTGGCTGGCTTGTGGGAGAGAGGCTAGCATTATCTCAGCTTGGTGCCCTTTAATTGCTTCGCCTGTTATATCAAAAAAGCAAAGGCTGCTGGAAATAGAGCGCATGTTGTTCTTCAGGATACAGAAGGGACAGATCCCCCAGATATACGTGAGGGGGGGGGGGGATATGTATATGTGGAATGGAGGAGAGAAATCCTGGAGCTTCTATAGGCTATGTGTTTTATGTGCATAAACAGTGGTACCTTGGTGTAAGAGTAACTTGGATTGAGAGTGTTTTGCTCACAGTTTTTCAAAATAGTAACTTGGTGTAAGAGCTCCCTGTACTGAGTGGGAGAGGGAGTGGGGGAGGGGCAGGGTCTGCATAGCGGGTCTACAGCCCTGTACTCTGACCCAGGAAGTCTCCCTCACCCTCACCACTTCAGGCTGGGGCTCACATCGGGGGACAGGACTGTGGAGGTAATCTCTCCATAACTGTAACCCCTCTCTCCCCGGACAGAGAGTGCTGCTATACTGTGCTCACCCTATACCCTGCTCATTCCTTCCTGCTCCCTCCAGTCTCTGTCAGCCCTTGTGTTTCCCATCCTCTCCATTCCTGCTATAATGTGCCTGCACTCACACTCAGCTATTCAAACTCAGCTATATACACTGCTACTATAATGCGCCTGCACTTACACTCAGCTATACACACTGCTGCTATAATGTGCCTGCACTCACACTCATTTATACTCGGCGGTAATTTACATGGAATCTTCCTAGTGATGGAGCGTTTTTGCCCTCATTGTTCCGGGCTGCTGCCATGTTCCCGGCTTATCACCGGTGATTTACATGGAATGTTCCTAGCGATGGAGCGTCTACTCCCTCATTGTTCCGGGATCCTTGAGTGACCTTTCCACACCAGGTTTTGCTCTTTGTTGCTTAAAGAATGATGACAGCTTTCAATGTTCCTCCAAATGGAAGTGGATGTGTATTGCTCGGAGCCCCCTCGATGCTCCCACCCAGACGCAGAGGCCTCATTGCACCTGGAGCTCCACTATGACATTGTGCTCACAGGAAACTAACCCTTTCCCACCTCATTGGTTTTTATTATTCTGCCTTTCTTTTATTTTATTTTTAAAGTGGAACAAATCCGCAGGTGAGACGACTCTAACCTGCTGATATGTCCCTATTGCACAGGAGACGCTGAGGAGGAAGGTAAGTGTCTTATAGCATGTCTCTTATAGCATGTCTCTTATAGCGTGTCTCTTATAGCGTGTCTCTTATAGCGTGTCTCTTATAGCGTGTCTCTTATAGCGTGTCTCTTATAGCGTGTCTCTTATAGCGTGTCTCTTATAGCGTGTCTCTTATAGCGTGTCTCTTATAGCGTGTCTCTTATAGTGTGTCACTTATAGTGTGTCTCTTATAGTGTGTCTCTTATAGTGTGTCTCTTATAGTGCGTCACTTATAGTATGTCTCTTATAGTATGTCTCTTATAGTATGTCTCTTATAGTATGTCTCTTATAGTGTGTCTCTTATAGTGTGTCTCTTATAGTGCGTCTCTTATAGTGCGTCACTTATAGTATGTCTCTTATAGTGTGTCTCTTATAGTGTGTCTCTTATAGTGTGTCTCTTATAGTGTGTCTCTTATAGTGTGTCTCTTATAGTATGTCTCTTATAGTATGTCTCTTATAGTATGTCTCTTATAGTGTGTCTCTTATAGTGTCACTTATAGTATGTCTCTTATAGTATGTCTCTTATAGTGTGTCTCTTATAGTGTGTCTCTTATAGTGTGTCCCTTATAGTGTGTCCCTTATAGTGTGTCTCTTATAGTGTGTCTCTTATAGTGTGTCCCTTATAGTATGTCTCTTATAGTGTGTCCCTTATAGTGTGTCTCTTATAGTGTGTCCCTTATAGGATGTCTCTTATAGTATGTTTTTTATAGTGTGTCTCTTATAGTGTGTCTCTTATAGTGTGTCTCTTATAGGGTGTCTCTTATAGCGCGTCACTTATAGTATGTCTCTTATAGTGCGTCTCTTATAGGGTGTCTCTTATAGCGCGTCACTTATAGTATGTCTCTTATAGTGCGTCTCTTATAGGGTGTCTCTTATAGCGCGTCACTTATAGTATGTCTCTTATAGCGTGTCTCTTATAGTGTGTCTCTTATAGCGCGTCACTTATAGCGTGTCTCTTATAGCGTGTCTCTTATAGTGTGTCTCTTATAGTGTGTCTCTTATAGTATGTCACCTATAGGATGTCTCTTATAGCATGTCTCTTATAGTATGTCTCTTATAGTGTGTCTCTTATAGTGTGTCTCTTATAGTGTGTCTCTTATAGGGTGTCTCTTATAGTTTGTGTCTCTTATAGCGCGTCACTTATAGCGTGTCTCTTATAGCGTGTCTCTTATAGTGTGTCTCTTATAGTATGTCACCTATAGGATGTCTCTTATAGCATGTCTCTTATAGTATGTCTCTTATAGCGTGTCTCTTATAGCGTGTCTCTTATAGTCTGTCTCTTATAGTGTGTCTCTTATAGCGTGTCTCTTATAGCGTGTCTCTTATAGTGTGTCTCTTATAGTGTGTCTCTTATAGCATGTCTCTTATAGTATGTCTCTTATAGCGTGTCTCTTATAGTGTGTCTCTTATAGTGTGTCTCTTATAGTGTGTCTCTTATAGCGTGTCTCTTATAGTGTGTCTCTTATAGCATGTCTCTTATAGTATGTTACCTATAGGATGGCCCTTACCTTCCTCCTCGGTGCTGTTCCCGTGCAGTTAGTCGTATGCTCCATGGTCCGGTGTGAGTGTAAGGGTTCAGGTGGATAGCTGAGTAATGTTGGGGTGACGTTACTGTACAGAACTCAGCTGTACAGAGCTCCCCCGCTGCTCCGGCTCTGTCTCCCCCGCTGCTCCGGCTCTGTCTCCCCCGCTGCTCCGGCTCTGTCTCCCCTGCAGCTCTGTCTCCCCCGCAGCTCCGGCTCTGTCTCCCCCGCAGCTCCGGCTCTGTCTCCCCTGCAGCTCTGTCTCCCCCGCAGCTCCGGCTCTGTCTCCCCCGCAGCTCCGGCTCTGTCTCCCCCGCAGCTCTGTCTCCCCCGCAGCTCCGGCTCTGTCTCCCCTGCAGCTCTGTCTCCCCCGCAGCTCCGGCTCTGTCTCCCCCGCAGCTCTGTCTCCCCCGCAGCTCCGGCTCTGTCTCCCCCGCAGCTCTGTCTCCCCCGCAGCTCCGGCTCTGTCTCCCCCGCAGCTCCGGCTCTGTCTCCCCCGCAGCTCTGTCTCCCCCGCAGCTCCGGCTCTGTCTCCCCTGCAGCTCTGTCTCCCCCGCAGCTCTGTCTCCCCCGCAGCTCCGGCTCTGTCTCCCCCGCAGCTCCGGCTCTGTCTCCCCCGCAGCTCTGTCTCCCCCGCAGCTCCGGCTCTGTCTCCCCCGCAGCTCTGTCTCCCCCGCAGCTCCGGCTCTGTCTCCCCCGCAGCTCTGTCTCCCCCGCAGCTCCGGCTCTGTCTCCCCCGCAGCTCTGTCTCCCCCGCAGCTCTGTCTCCCCCGCAGCTCTGTCTCCCCCGCAGCTCTTTCTCCCCCGCAGCTCTGTCTCCCCTGCAGCTCCGGCTCTGTCTCCCCCGCAGCTCCGGCTCTGTCTCCCCCGCAGCTCTGTCTCCCCAGCAGCTCTGTCTGCCCCGCAGCTCTGTCTCCCCCGCAGCTCTGTCTCCCCAGCAGCTCTGTCTCCCCCGCAGCTCTGTCTCCCCCGCAGCTCCGGCTCTGTCTCCCCCGCAGCTCTGTCTCCCCCGCTGCTCCGGCTCTGTCTCCCCCGCAGCTCTGTCTCCCCCGCAGCTCCGGCTCTGTCTCCCCCGCAGCTCCGGCTCTGTCTCCCCCGCAGCTCCGGCTCTGTCTCCCCCGCAGCTCCGGCTCTGTCTCCCCCGCAGCTCCGGCTCTGTCTCCCCCGCAGCTCCGGCTCTGTCTCCCCCGCAGCTCCGGCTCCCCCGCAGCTCTGTCTCCCCAGCAGCTCTGTCTCCCCCGCAGCTCTGTCTCCCCCGCAGCTCTGTCTGCCCCGCAGCTCTGTCTCCCCTGAGCAGCTCTGTCTCCCCAGCAGCTCTGTCTCCCCTGAGCAGCTCTGTCGCCCCCGCAGCTCTGTCGCCCCCGCAGCTCTGTCTCCTGTAGCCCCTCCTGGTCACACCACTCCTCAGCTCAGGTCACGGCCTTTGCCCTCCAGCACTGGACTCTTCTCCCTACAGGAACTGGGTTTGTCCCACTTCCTTTGTCTCAGGCTTTTTCTTCCCCAGTTACCTCTGTTGCTCCCAGCTGGGAACTGGCTCCCTCTGCTGGACGGAGGTGATAACAGCCTATAACGCCTCTATGCTAGGGTGGGTTCACACTGAGGATAAACCTCGGAATTCCGTCAGCTGTCCGTGCGCACGGCCACGCGCCTTTCCGCCGGCTCCATAGACACCATTCTATGGGCCGGCTGATTCCGCATTCCGCCAAGAGAACGGACATGTCACTTCTTTTGGTGGAATGCAGAATCAGCCGGTTCATATAATGGTGTCTATGGAGCCGGCGGAAAGGCGCGTGGCCGTGCGCACGGACAGCTGACGGAATTCCGTGAAGTTTATCCGTGAGAATTCCGAAGTGTGAACCCACCCTAATACTGCAGCAGAACCTTCTGGCATTACATGAGCAGGGCCCGCCCCCATGGCACTGATCTGCCCCCAGCCGCCCCGCCCATTTCTAATGATAATGAATGGAGCAGGTCAGCCAGGGGCGGGGAGGAGGGAAAGAGACAGACTATAAGAGACATCCTATAAGGGACACACTATAAGAGACACGCTATAAGAGACATACTATAAGAGACACACTATAAGGGACCCACTATAAGAGACACGCTATAAGAGACACACTATAAGAGACATACTATAAGAGACATACTATAAGAGACATACTATAAGAGACGTACTATAAGAGACATACTATAAGAGACATACTATAAGAGACGTACTATAAGAGACATACTATAAGAGACAGACTATAAGAGACATACTATAAGAGACACACTATAAGAGACATACTATAAGAGACACACTATAAGAGACACACTATAAGAGACATACTATAAGAGACATACTATAAGAGACACACACTATAAGAGACACACTATAAGAGACACACTATAAGAGACACACTATAAGAGACACACTATAAGAGACACACTATAAGAGACATACTATAAGAGACACACTATAAGAGACACACTATAAGAGACATACTATAAGAGACACACTATAAGAGACACACTATAAGAGACACCCTATAAGAGACATACTATAAGAGACATACTATAAGAGACACACTATAAGAGACACACTATAAGAGACACACTATAAGAGACGTACTATAAGAGACACACTATAAGAGACATACTATAAGAGAGTGGCGTAGCTACCATGAAGGCAGGGAAGGCGACTGCTATGGGGCCCCTGCAGGAAGGGGGCCCAAGGAAGCCTGCCCTACCTTCATGCTAGGTACCGACCACTGTACCCCCAGGGGTCCTGAGAGGAAGAGGGACCCCCACTGCACTGTTCAGCACCCTCACTGTAGTGCCGGGTGTGCGGGCTGAACAGAGGAGCAGGACCTGCCAGGTCCTGCACGGCACAGGAGAGGAGTGACCCAAAGGTCCTGAATACTTCTATGTGAAGATCAGCCCGGACTACAGGAGGAGGAGGGGGGGAGCCTGGGAGCTGTAAGTGCTGTGTATTTGTGTCAGTGAGTGTATATATGTATCTGTGGGTATATGTATATGTCAGTGAGTGTATATATGTATCTGTGTATATATGTATATGTCAGTGAGTGTATATATGTATCTGTGTATATATGTATATGTCAGTGAGTGTATATATGTATCTGTGGGTATATGTATAGGTCAGTGAGTGTATATATGTATCTGTGGGTATATGTATATGTCAGTGTGTGTGTATATATGTATCTGTGGGTATATGTATATGTCAGTGAGTGTATATATGTATCTGTGTATATATGTATATGTCAGTGTGTGTATATATGTATCTGTGTATATATGTATATGTCAGTGAGTGTATATATGTATCTGTGGGTATATGTATAGGTCAGTGAGTGTATATATGTATCTGTGGGTATGTGTGTGTGTGTGTATGTATCTATATGTGTGTGTATGTATCTGTGGCTATATGTGTGTGTATATCAGCAATGTCTGTAGCACTGGTGTATATGTGTGTTTGTGTATGTCAGCAATGTCTGAAGTGATTGACAGGTTTGCTCCCAAAGATGTTCTGCAGCAGCTTCTATTAATGTTGGGCTCTAATAAAAGAACCCACCACTAATATCTGCTGCATTTTCTTTTATTTCTGGTTAAGTATTTCTTATTACACTGAGATGATTTCCCGGTGTACAGTCTATTCATGGTGTATACATCTGTACTAATGTCATCACATTACAGCGTATATATGTGTGTATGTCAGTGGCGTATCTGTATATATGTTAATGGTGCCTCTGTGTGTGTATATGTGCGTCATTGTCTGTGTTTGGCGAGGGGGGAGGGGCGTACAGGATTCATGGGGCCCCGTACAGTTTTTTGCTATGGGGCCCCATGAATCCTAGCTATGCCCCTGCTATAAGAGACACACTATAAGAGACACGCTATAAGAGACACGATATAAGAGACACACTATAAGAGACACACTATAAGAGACATACTATAAGAGACACACTATAAGAGACACCCTATAAGAAACATACTATAAGAGACACCCTATAAGAGACATCCTATATAAGACATACTATAAGAGACACGCTATAAGAGACACACTATAAGAGACATACTATAAGAGACACCCTATATAAGACATACTATAAGAGACACGCTATAAGAGACACACTATAAGAGACACCCTATAAGGGACACGCTATAAGAGACACACTATAAGAGACACCCTAAAAGAGACACACTATAAGAGACACACTATAAGGGACACACTATAAGAGACATCCTATAAGAGACACACTATAAGAGACACCCTATAAGAGACACACTATAAGAGACACACTATAAGGGACACACTATAAGAGACACGCTATAAGAGACATACTATAAGAGACATCCTATAAGAGACACACTATAAGAGACACACTATAAGAGACACACTATAAGAGATGTACTATAAGAGGCATACTATAAGAGACATACTATAAGACACACTATAAGAGACACACTATAAGAGACACACTATAAGGGACACACTATAAGAGACACGCTATAAGAGACACACTATAAGAGACACACTATAAGAGACACGCTATAAGAGACACGCTATAAGAGACACACTATAAGAGACACACTATAAGAGACACACTATAAGAGACACACTATAAGAGACACCCTATAAGAGACACACTATAAGAGACACACTATAAGGGACATACTATAAGAGACACGCTATAAGAGACACCCTATATAAGACATACTATAAGAGACACCCTATAAGAGACATACTATAAGGGACACACTATAAGAGACACACTATAAGAGACACTATAAGAGACACCCTATAAGAGACACCCTATAAGAGACACACTATAAGAGACACACTATAAGGGACACACTATAAGGGACATACTATAAGAGACACACTATAAGAGACACCCTATAAGAGACACCCTATAAGAGACACACTATAAGGGACACACTATAAGAGACACCCTATAAGAGACACACTATAAGGGACACACTATAAGGGACACCCTATAAGAGACATACTATAAGAGACACACACTATAAGAGACACACAATAAGAGACACACTATAAGAGACACACTATAAGGGACATACTATAAGAGACATACTATAAGAGACATACTATAAGAGACACACACTATAAGAGACATACTATAAGAGACACACTATAAGAGACACACTATAAGAGACACATACTATAGGAGACACACTATAAGAGACACATACTATAGGAGACACACTATAAGAGACACACTATAAGAGACATGCTATAAGAGACACACTATAAGAGACACACTATAAGAGACACACTATAAGAGACACACTATAAGAGACATGCTATAAGAGACACACTATAAGAGACACACTATAAGAGACACACTATAGGAGACACACTATAAGAGACACACTATAAGAGACACACTATAAGAGACACGCTATAAGAGACACACACTATAAGAGACACACTATAAGAGACATACTATAAGAGACATACTATAAGGGACACTATAAGAGACACACTATAAGGGACATACTATAAGGGACACACTATAAGAGACATACAATAAGAGACACACTATAAGAGACACTATAAGAGACATACTATAAGAGACACACTATAAGAGACACACTATAAGAGACACACTATAAGGGACACACTATAAGAGACATACTATAAGGGACACACTATAAGAGACACACTATAAGAGACACACTATAAGGGACACACTATAAGAGACACACTATAAGAGACACACTATAAGAGACACACTATAAGAGACACACTATAAGAGACACACTATAAGGGACACTATAAGAGACACACTATAAGAGACACACTATAAGAGACACACTATAAGAGACACGCTATAAGGGACACGCTATAAGAGACACACTATAAGAGACACACTATAAGAGACATACTATAAGACATACTATAAGAGACACATACTATAGGACACATGCTGTAAGGGACACACTATAAGAGACACACTGTAAAAGACATACTATAAGAGACATATTGTAAGAGACATGTTATAGGAGACATACTATAAGAGACAGACTATAAGACATCTCATAAGAGATACACTATAAGACACGCTATAAGAGACATACTGTAAGAGACACACTATAAGAGACATACTATAAGAGACATACTGTAAGAGACATACTATAAGGGACACACTATAAGACACACGCTATAAGAGACATACTGTAAGAGACACACTATAAGAGACATACTATAAGAGACATACTGTAAGAGACATACTATAAGGGACACACTATAAGAGACACACTATAAGAGACACGCTATAAGAGACATACTATAAGGGCCCGGGCTGAGATTTGGATTGTGCTGTATGGAGGGGTCCGGGCTGAGATTTGGATTGTGTTGTATGGAGGGGTCCGGGCTGAGATTTGGATTGTGCTGTATGGAGGGGTCCGGGCTGAGATTTGGATTGTGTTGTATGGAGGGGTCCGGGCTGAGATTTGGATTGTGCTGTATGGAGGGGTCCGGGCTGAGATTTGGATTGTGCTGTATGGAGGGGTCCGGGCTGAGATTCGGATTGTGCTGTATGGAGGGGTCCGGGCTGAGATCCGGATTGTGCTGTATGGAGGGGTCCGGGCTGAGATTTGGCAGTGGGCTCCTGGGCCTTTAGCTACATCCCTCAGAGGGAGTATCCACAAGCTTTGCAGCAGAAAGTAAACTCCAGTCCAGAGAAATGCTGTGAAATCTTTGTATATTATGAAGCCGCGCAGGGAAAAGCCAACAATCCGCACTTCATCTCCGTCCTAACATCCCAAGAAGCTGAGATGGAAACTGAAGCAGAATCCTAAGGCTCAATTTGCTGTGAATGGTAGAAGTCAGGCCTGAGGACTTTGCTTCCTTGTGTCTGGGCTCAGTGGGGGATAACTGTGCGCTGGGTGGTCTTCATGTTTCTCATTCTCTTTTATTGAATCTGGAGGGACTGCGGCGCTGCCACTTGCTTTTTCTTCACCAAGATTCGAAACGAGAAAAATATCACTGATAATGTGGCTGTAAATACCTGGAGATTTGCTGCTGACTAGATTCAAGGACTGCGGATATGGTAGCATGATAGATATATGATATATGATAGTGTGATAGATATATGATATATGATACTGTGATAAATATATATGATAGATATAAGATATATGATAGTGTGATAGATATATATGATAGATATATGATATATGATAGTGTGATAGATATATGATATATGATACTGTGATAAATATATATGATAGATATATGATAGATATAAGATATATGATAGTGTGATAGATATATATGATACTGTGATAAATATATATGATAGATATATGATAGATATAAGATATATGATAGTGTGATAGATATATATGATACTGTGATAAATATATATGATAGATATATGATAGATATAAGATATATGATAGTGTGATAGATATATGATATATGATACTGTGATAAATATATATGATAGATATATGATATTGTGATAGATATAAGATATATGAGGAGTGCAGTGTATACAGTATGGGGGTAACCTGCAGGGAAAGTGTATACAGTATGAGGGCAACCTTCAGGGGGGGTGTATACAGTATGGGGGCTACCTGCAGGGGGGGAGTGTATACAGTATGAGGGCAAGCTGCAAGAAGGGGGGGGGGGGGAGTGTTTACAGTGCGGGGGCTACCTGTAAGGGGGGGGGAGTGTATACAGTATAGGGATTACCTGCAAGGGGGGGTATAGAGTATGGGGGCTACCTGCAAGTGAGGGCAGTGTATAGAGTATGGGGGCTACCCAAAGGGGTGGGGAGTGTATACAGTATGGGGGCTACCTGCGGGAGGTGGAGTGTATACAGTATAGGGATTACCTGCAAGGGGGGGGGGTATAGAGTATGGGGGCTACCTGCAAGTGAGGGCAGTGTATAGAGTATGGGGGCTACCCAAAGGGGCGGGGAGTGTATACAGTATGGGGGCTACCTGCAGGGGGGAGTATATACAATATGGGGGCTATCTGCAGGGAGGGAGTGTATACAGTATAGGAGTACCTGCAAGGGGGGGGGGGGTGTATACAGTATGGGGATTACCTGCATGGGGGGGGGTTAGAGTATGGGGGCTACCTGCAAGTAGGGGCAGTGTATAGAGTATGGGGGCTACCCAAAGGGGTGGGGAGTGTATACAGTATGGGGGCTACCTGCAGGGAGGGAGTGTATACAGTATAGGAGTACCTGCAGGGGGGGGAGTGTATACAGTACGGGGGCTACCTGCAAAGGGGCGGGGGGTGTATACAGAACAGGGGCTACCTGCAGGGGGGGGGGGAGTGTATACAGTATTAGAAACTTTGAAACCTCTTCTGAGTTGTCCTCAGCCAGAATGAATGGTAGTGCCTAAGAGGGACAGATTATGATGATGCAGGATTGTGTATGCTCTTATTATTATAAGCTGCAGGTTTCCTGCACCCACACCTTACTTATGGTCTGCAGTCGGCAGGGGGGGGGGGACTACACACTTCAGGTATACAGGATCCCAGAACTATACACTACAGGTATACAGGATCTCCACCAACTATATACTACAGGTATACAGGACCCTTCACCAACACTGTCAATGTTGTATATAACCAGGCTCAGCATAACACTACCAATGTTGTACATAACCAGGCTGTATATAACACTGCTAATGTTGTATATAACCAGGCAGTATATGACACTGCCAATGTTGTATATAACCAGGCTGTATATAACACTGCCAATGTTGCACATAACCAGGCTCAGCATAACACTACCAATGTTGTACATAACCAGGCTGTATAAAACACTGCCAATGTTGTATATAACCAGGCTGTATAAAACACTACCCATGTTGTATATAACCAGGCTCAGTATAACACTGTTAATGTTGTATACCAGGCTGTATACTATATAACACTAACAATGTTGTACATAACCAGGCTGTGTACTGTATAACACTGCCAATGTGGCATATAACCAGGCTGTATATTACACTGCCAATGTTGTATATAACCAAGCTGTATATAACACTGCCAATGTTGTATATAACCAGGCTGTATATAACACTGCCAATGTTGTATATAACCAGGCTCTGTATACAGTCTGATCACATGACATCTCAGTTTGGCTATTAGGTTTTTAGGATGTTTAAAGTTTTTAGTTTATTTCTAATGTGAATAAGCTACAATTTACATAAACAGTGCAGAACTGTCAGGTATATAGTGTACATAGGGGTATATAGGGCTCCTGGCGATTTCCACTTAAACAAAAAAAACAAGGGCATAGATTTGCCTCCTGGCCGACCTTGGAACAAATCTAATTAACACACTGACACCTTATACCTGGGCAGCGCCGGGTACATTTTCGAGTATATATATATATATTAGATGTGTGATAGATATAAGATATATGATGATGTGTCGATTTTTTTGGACCCAAATTTATTGTTATAATCCTGATTCAGGTTCCAGGTTGACTGCAACACAATTGTGGCACAAATTCCTTCATGAAATTCATTGTGTGATTAAATGGTGCAATAATTTTATTCTAGTATTTTTTCTTATGTTTTACTGCTTTAGGCCAAGATCACACACAGTATTTCCATCAGTGTTTCCGTTTGTATGTCTGTCAGTATTTCCATCAGTATTTCCATCAGTATGTCTGTCAGTATTTCCGTCAATGTTTCCGTAAGTATGTCTGTCAGTATTTCCATCAGTATGTCTGTCAGTATTTCCGTCAATGTTTCCGTAAGTATGTCTGTCAGTATTTCCATCAGTGTTTCCGTCAGTATTTCCGTCAGTATTTCCATCAGTACTTCCATCAGTATTTACGTCAGTATGTCTGTCAGTATTTCCATCAGTGTTTCCGTCAGTATTTCCGTCAGTATTTCCATCAGTACTTCCATCAGTATTTACGTCAGTATGTCTGTCAGTATTTCCGTTAGTATGTCTGTCAGTATTTCTGTCAGTATTTCCGTCAGTATGTCTGTCAGTATTTCCGTCAGTATTTCCATCAGTATTTCCGTCAGTGTTTCCGTCAGTATTTCCGTCAGTGTTTGAAGCCAAAATCAGAAGTCGAACAGAGGGTGAAAGATGATAATGGAAAATTTGCTCAGTTTGGCTACATTCCTACACCCTCTTTTTAAGCAAAATAAGGGACGTTCATTAACATTATTTGCGGCCGTCATTAATCTCTGGCTATATCCCCACACCATCTTTTTTTTCGGCCACTTGATAACCATCTTTTAGGATCGACGCAGTTTTGAGGCCAAATAACGTCAACTATGATTATACAAATAACGTCCTTATGAAATCACTGCTGCTATTTGGACTCAAAATGACAGCGAAAGGGACGATGTGTGAACATAGCCTAATAATACGCTGTAGTGAAGTCAATGGGAGATTGGCCATAAGCGCCCATGTAGGGGTAAGCGCCCATGAAGGGGTAAGTGCCCATGTAGGGGTAAGTGCCCAAATAAGGGTAAGCGTCCATGTAGGGGTAAGCGCCCAAATAAGGGTAAGCGCCCATGTAGGGGTAAGCGCCCAAATAAGGGTAAGCGCCCATATAATGCACCATATATAGAGATCTATGTTATCTCACTTACCCATCTCTTCCAGGGTTATTATAGCCCAGGAGTCTCCGCCATTGCTCAGCAGGATTATTATAGCCCAGGAGTCTCCACCATTGCTCTGCAGGGTTATTATAGCCCAGGAGTCTCCACCATTGCTCTGCAGGGTTATTATAGCCCAGGAGTCTCCACCATTTCTCTGCAGGGTTATTATAGCCCAGGAGTCTCCACCATTGCTCCGCAGGGTTATTATAGCCCAGGAGTCTCCGCCATTGCTCAGCAGGATTATTATAGCCCAGGAGTCTCCACCATTGCTCCGCAGGGTTATTATAGCCCAGGAGTCTCCACCATTGCTCTGCAGGGTTATTATAGCCCAGGAGTCTCCACCATTTCTCTGCAGGGTTATTATAGCCCAGGAGTCTCCACCATTGCTCCTCAGGGTTATTATAGCCCAGGAGTCTCCACCATTGCTCTGCAGGGTTATTATAGCCCAGGAGTCTCCGCCATTGGTCTGCAGAGTTATTATAGCCCAGGAGTCTCCACCATTGCTCTGCAGGGTTATTATAGCCCAGGAGTCTCCACCATTGTTCCTCAGGGTTATTATAGCCCAGGAGTCTCCACCATTGCTCCGCCGGGTTATTATAGCCCAGGAGTCTCCACCATTGCTCTGCAGGGTTATTATAGCCCAGGAGTCTCCCCCATTGCTCCGCAGGGTTATTATAGCCCAGGAGTCTCCGCCATTGCTCCGCAGGGTTATTATAGCCCAGGAGTCTCCGCCATTGCTCCGCAGGGTTATTATAGCCCAGGAGTCTCCACCATTGCTCCGCCGGGTTATTATAGCCCAGGAGTCTCCACCATTGTTCCTCAGGGTTATTATAGCCCAGGAGTCTCCACCATTGCTCCGCAGGGTTATTATTGCCCAGGAGTCTCCACCATTGCTCTGTAGGGTTATTATAGCCCAGGAGTCTCCCCCATTGCTCCGCAGAGTTATTATAGCCCAGGAGTCTCCACCATTGCTCTGCAGGGTTATTATAGCCCAGGAGTCTCCACCATTTCTCTGCAGGGTTATTATAGCCCAGGAGTCTCCACCATTGCTCCTCAGGGTTATTATAGCCCAGGAGTCTCTCCACCATTGCTCTGCAGGGTTATTATAGCCCAGGAGTCTCCACCATTGCTCTGCAGGGTTATTATAGCCCAGGAGTCTCCACCATTGTTCCTCAGGGTTATTATAGCCCAGGAGTCTCCACCATTGCTCCGCAGGGTTATTATAGCCCAGGAGTCTTCGCCATTGCTCCGCCGGGTTATTATAGCCCAGGAGTCTCCACCATTGTTCCTCAGGGTTATTATAGCCCAGGAGTCTCCACCATTGCTCCGCAGGGTTATTATAGCCCAGGAGTCTCCACCATTGCTCCGCAGGATTATTATAGCCCAGGAGTCTCCACCATTGCTCTGCAGGGTTATTATAGCCCAGGAGTCTCCACCATTGCTCTGCAGGGTTATAATCGGACAGGAGTCTTCACCATTGCTCCGCAGGGTTATTATAGCCCAGGAGTCTTCACCATTGCTCCGCAGGGTTATTATAGCCCAGGAGTCTCCACCATTGCTCCTCAGGGTTATTATAGCCCAGGAGTCTCCACCATTGCTCTGCAGGGTTATTATAGCCCAGGAGTCTCCACCATTGCTCTGCAGGGTTATTATAGCCCAGGAGTCTCCATCATTGCTCCGCAGTTATTATAGCCCAGGAGTCTCCATCATTGCACCGCACGGTTATTATAGCCCAGGAGTCTCCACCATTGCTCCGCAGGGTTATTATATCCCAGGAGTCTCCACCATTGCTCTGCAGGGTTATTATAGCCCAGGAGTCTCCACCATTGCTCTGCAGGGTTATTATAGCCCAGGAGTCTCCATCATTGCTCCGCAGGGTTATTATAGCCATGGGGTCTCTGCCATTGCTCCACAGAGTTATTATAGCCCAGGAGTCTCCACCATTGCTCCGCAGAGTTATTATAGCCCAGGAGTCTCCACCATTGCTCTGCAGGGTTATTATATCCCAGGAGTCTCCACCATTGCTCTGCAGGGTTATTATATCCCAGGAGTCTCCACCATTGCTCTGCAGGGTTATTATAGCCCAGGAGTCTCCACCATTGCTCTGCAGAGTTATTATAGCCCAGGAGTCTCCACCATTGCTCCGCAGAGTTATTATAGCCCAGGAGTCTCCACCATTGCTCTGCAGGGTTATTATATCCCAGGAGTCTCCACCATTGCTCTGCAGGGTTATTATAGCCCAGGAGTCTCCACCATTGCTCTGCAGAGTTATTATAGCCCAGGAGTCTCCACCATTGCTCTGCAGAGTTATTATAGCCCAGGAGTCTCCACCATTGCTCTGCAGGGTTATTATAGCCCAGGAGTCTCCACCATTGCTCCGCAGAGTTATTATAGCCATGGGGTCTCTGCCATTGCTCCACAGAGTTATTATAGCCCAGGAGTCTCCATCATTGCTCCGCAGGGTTATTATAGCCCAGGAGTCTCCACCATTGCTCTGCAGAGTTATTATAGCCCAGGAGAGGATTGAATGTCAGAGAGTCAGACTGGTAAGTTTCTTAATAAGTTTTGTGGTCTATAGTTTTTTCGCCTCATATATCATTGGGCAATAAGCGGCATCATTAGCTTTTTAAATGTAAATGAATCAATCGTATGAGGGTAAAATCCTCGCGATGCCGCCCGGCTATATCTTATTATAAAAGGGTTATTAACCTTCTGTCAGCAAACACTTGGATGTAAGTGCCGTAATTGATGAGGAACACTTTGCTGCTCTCAGCATTAGGCCCGC
Source organism: Dendropsophus ebraccatus (assembly GCF_027789765.1). Taxonomy (NCBI): domain Eukaryota; kingdom Metazoa; phylum Chordata; class Amphibia; order Anura; family Hylidae; genus Dendropsophus; species Dendropsophus ebraccatus. Next base: position 124,984,230 of record NC_091461.1, on the reverse strand, counting down.
AGCCCTTTTGGATCTGGTCCTTGGATTTCAAGTAATTTTACATCAAATGACAATTCTACCTTAAGGCTTCGACTCCACGAGGGCGGAATCATCGAAAAGAAACGCTGGGACGGACGGAAGCAGTGGAAAATCACGGCCAATAACCCAGCAGAACCGCGATGGCCGATCATTCCCCTCCATCACATTCTCCAAACAGGATACTCTGTGTAATGCTCCGTCCGGTCACCTTGCAGGATACTCCGTGTAATGCTCCGTCTGTGCAGGATACTCCGTGTAATGCTCCGTCCGTGCAGGATACTCCGTGTAATGCTCCGCCCGGTCACCTTGCAGGATACTCTGTGTAATGCTCCGTCCAGTCACCGTGCAGGATACTCCATATAACGCTCCGTCCAGTCACCGTGCAGGATACTCCGTGTAATGCTCCGCCCGGTCACCTTGCAGGATACTCCGTGTAATGTTCCGTCCAGTCACCGTGCAGGATACTCCGTGTAATGTTCCGTCCAGTCACCGTGCAGGATACTCCGTGTAATGCTCCGTCCGTGCAGGATACTCCGTGTAATGCTCCGCCCGGTCACCGTGCAGGATACTCCGTGTAATGCTCCGCCCGGTCACCTTGCAGGATACTCCGTGTAATGCTCCGTCCAGTCACCGTGCAGGATACTCCGTGTAATGCTCCGCCCGGTCACCTTGCAGGATACTCCGTGTAATGCTCCGTCTGTGCAGGATACTCCGTGTAATGCTCCGTCCATGCAGGATACTCCGTGTAATGCTCCGTCCGTGCAGGATACTCCGTGTAATGCTCCGTCCATGCAGGATACTCCGTGTAATGCTCTGTCCAGTCACCGTGCAGGATACTCCGTGTAATGTTCCGTCCAGTCACCGTGCAGGATACTCCGTGTAATGTTCCGTCCAGTCACCGTGCAGGATACTCCGTGTAATGCTCCGTCTGTGCAGGATACTCCGTGTAATGTTCCGTCCAGTCACCGTGCAGGATACTCCGTGTAATGTTCCGTCCAGTCACCGTGCAGGATACTCCGTGTAATGTTCCGTCCAGTCACCATGCAGGATACTCTGTGTAATGCTCCGTCTGTGCAGGATACTCCGTGTAATGTTCCGTCCAGTCACCGTGCAGGATACTCCGTGTAATGTTCCGTCCAGTCACCGTGCAGGATACTCCGTGTAATGCTCCGTCCAGTCACCATGCAGGATACTCCATGTAATGCTCCGTCTGTGCAGGATACTCTGTGTAATGTTCCGTCCAGTCACCGTGCAGGATACTCCATATAACGCTCCGTCCAGTCACTGTGCAGGATACTCCGTGTAATGCTCCGTCCGTGCAGGATACTCCGTGTAATGTTCCGTCCAGTCACTGTGCAGGATACTCCGTGTAATGTTCCGTCCAGTCACCGTGCAGGATACTCCGTGTAATGTTCCGTCCAGTCACTGTGCAGGATACTCCGTGTAATGTTCCGTCCAGTCACCGTGCAGGATACTCTGTGTAATGTTCCGTCCAGTCACCGTGCAGGATACTCTGTGTAATGCTCCGTCCAGTCACCGTGCAGGATACTCCATATAACGCTCCGTCCAGTCACTGTGCAGGATACTCCATATAACGCTCCGTCCAGTCACTGTGCAGGATACTCTGTGTAATGCTCCGTCCAGTCACCATGCAGGATACTCCGTGTAATGCTCCGTCCAGTCACCGTGCAGGATACTCAGTGTAATGTTCGTCCGTGCAGGATACTCTGTGTAATGTTCCGTCCAGTCACCGTGCAGGATACTCTGTGTAATGTTCCGTCCAGTCACCGTGCAGGATACTCCATATAACGCTCCGTCCAGTCACCGTGCAGGATACTCCATATAACGCTCCGTCCAGTCACCGTGCAGGATACTCCGTGTAATGCTCCGTCCAGTCACCGTGCAGGATACGCTGCTTCTTAGTTTAGAACCCGTAGAAACCAGAAAATATTCCAGCAGGGTTGTTGGTGCAAAACTATTAGGGAAAAATATAGAAGATCCCTGGGGAGGTGGAGATGGATCCGTCTATCCCTCACGTCTCAACACAACCCTAAGGGGGAAACTTACAAAGGTGCTGCCACGGGCGTATGCCACTAAGTGAATCTGGCCGGGGACAAAGGGGGTGGGGCTTAATTGAAGACCAGCATACAAGTGGACAAGCTTATTAAATTATACAAATGATATCATGGTTGGGGAGGTGTATACACTATGGCAGACGTTCACCTAGACAGGTGGACTCGTACTCTAGGGTATATAAAGCCCCACCCCCATATATCGGATTTAACAAGTGATGCACGCTCCGGACAAGGTGTAGATTTCCACATGATTTAGACTTATTTCCAGACGTGGACAATGATAAATTAGGAGGAGGAGGGAAAAAGCGACATTTAAACCTAAAGAAAAACCCAAGTGGTGGAAATGTGGCTTTTCCCTGTAATGATGGAATCAACGCACTTTATATTTTGTGCCCTTTAAACACGGCTTTGGATGCTGCTACTTTGTTACTTGGATGCTGTTACTTTGTTACTTGGTTGCTGCTACTTTTCTACTTGGATGCTGTTACTTGGATACTGTTACTTTGTTACTTGGATGCTGTTACTATGTTACTTGGATACTGTTACTTTGTTACTTGGTCGCTGTTACTTTGTTACTTGGAAGCCGTTACTTTGTTGCTTGGATACTGTTACTTTGTTACTTGGAAGCCGTTACTTTGTTGCTTGGATACTGTTACTTTGTTACTTGGTTGCTGTTACTTTGTTACTTGGATGCTGTTACTTATTTGCCGTTACTTTGTTACTTGGAAGCCGTTACTTTGTTGCTTGGATACTGTTACTTTGTTACTTTGATGCTGTTACTTTGTTACTTGGATGCTGTTACTATGTTACTTGGAAGCCGTTACTTTGTTGCTTGGATACTGTTACTTTGATGCTGTTACTTTGTTACTTGGATGCTGTTACTTGTTTGCCGTTACTTTGATGCTGTTACTTTGTTACTTGGATGCTGTTACTATGTTACTTGGAAGCCGTTACTTTGTTGCTTGGATACTGTTACTTTGTTACTTTGATGCTGTTACTTTGTTACTTGGATGCTGTTACTATGTTACTTGGAAGCCGTTACTTTGTTGCTTGGATGCTGTTACTTTGATGCTGTTACTTTGTTACTTGGATGCTGTTACTTTCTTGCACTTTGTAATATAATGTTTGAGGTCACCCTGGACACTCGGCTTACTCTCCCCTACACTCGTGTCCAATGTTCCCAATGAGCCAAGAGCTTAAAGGGATTTCAGGCCGTTCCATTTTACCTCCACTGATACATTGTAGCAAACAGTCAGGACAGGATAGAGATGCTGCTGATGTAGTAACAGGTGATGATGTGGATGAGGCGTCAGTCACACTTGCGGATCTCACATGAATCTCACTGCTGAGTCTTTCTGTTTTCTGTCTGAATTCCATTATAACCGGCCCCATTATCTGTACTGGGAATCGGCAGTATACACCACATCACAGGGGTCATACTGGCGGCCCTCCAGCTGTTCTACAACTACAATTCCCATCATGTTTAAGCTTTGGCCACACACACACACTATACGTTTTCCCAAATTTTTCAACGATTTTCCAACACAGATTTGAAAATCTGCTCATCAAAAAGTCAGTGGCGTCCCCTATTGTTTGCTGCTTCCCTACAGAGATCACAAAGAATTGCCGGGATGTTGAATATGAATAAGACATTTTGGGGAAATCTGAGATTTGTAATGTATCCTTATCATGTGCACACGTTCTGCGCTGATCCCGTCTAGATGGAAACAAGATGTCATCATTATTTACTAACAGAAAACGGAGGGTTTGAAAACGTCAAAACTTTATCCATTAACCATAAAATTGTGTTAGTGACCTTTGTGGCCGAGAAGCCGCTCAGGCGGATGAATGACTGACGGATCCCAGCAGTGACGGCTTCTTCCACCAAGAGCGGGGGCGACGCATCGTTACCATAGGTGGAGGGGCAGGTGACGGCTTCTCACTACAATTCCCAGAACCTTCTATGACACAGTATAAGTATTTAGCATCCCAGAGGTTCATCTCACACAATATTTTCTGCTATTGTCTTTACGAGACTTGTGTATATTTAGTGTTGAGGGAACCTGTCAAAACGTTTGGGTCCGGCAACGTTATCCAAACCCAAAGGCTCCACGTAGGATTCCCGGCGGCTGCAGAGGTTGTATACGGCCCTAGGATGCTGTATATAATGGGTAAAGATTTGTTATCTAAGAGAACAGAAAACAATTGTCTCAGAATTATAGAAAGTTATGGAAAGTCGTGTAGTTATCTGCAAAGAGAAACCATGTAGACAACGGCAGAGCTCCTCAGCCGCTGCGCAGATCCAGTGTGGGTGATCTCCGTCTGATCCCCTCTAATAGCCGCGGAATGCTCGGCTCCCGGCTTCTGCCACTTACGGTTATATTAGGAGCGTAATAATTGCAGGAACTCTGCTTCTTATATCATTATCACATTATTAGAATATCCGTCTTTTCCTGTAGCGTCTATAACACCTAATTCATACAGCGGCCAATCACATACTAATGATGGCAAAAAATCGTTTTGCACGTTGTCCAAATTGGTGTTAAAAATGATGGCTCATAAAGCAGGTTACGGCCCATAGGAAGCGAACATCCCTCCGTCCTCTCGCTATAAAGCCAACTATACTGTATATCCATCTATCTAATCCTTACATTGTAATTGTATGCGTTCCAAGCTTCCACTGTTACAGGTTACTACACCTCACACATATTCAGTCTTCTTCTACCCATGTTGTCACCTTATATTCAGTCACAACAACTACAGCTATTTACCCAATGCGAAATCCATGATGGAGAACCTAAATCTTTACATGCTAGCTGTAGAACGAGCAACCCCCTGCATCCTCTAACCTCCTGCACACTCTGCACCTCCTCACCTCCTGCAGATTCTGCACCTTGTAACCTCCTGCACCTCCTGCACTGTCTGCACCTCCTCCCCTCCTGCACACTCTGCACCTCCTGCACTGTCTGCACCTCCTCACCTCCTGCACACTCTGCACCTCCTGCACACTCTGCACCTCCTGCACTGTCTGCACCTCCTCCATTCCTGCACACTCTGCACCTCCTAACCTCCTGCACTCTCTGCACCTCCTGCACTCTCTGCAGCTCCTAACCTCCTGCACTCTCTGCACCTCCTAACCTCCTGCACTCTCTGCACCTCCTAACCTCCTGCACTCTTTGCACCTCCTGCACTCTCTGCACCTCCTAACCTCCTGCACTTTCTGCACCTCCTAACCTCCTGCACTCTCTGCACCTCCTAACCTCCTGCACTTTCTGCACCTCCTAACCTCCTGCACTCTCTGCACCTCCTAACCTCCTGCACTCTCTGCACCTCCTGCACTCTCTGCACCTCCTGCACTCTCTGCACCTCCTGCACTCTCTGCACCTCCTAACCTCCTGCACTCTTTGCACCTCCTGCACTCTCTGCACCTCCTAACCTCCTGCACTTTCTGCACCTCCTAACCTCCTGCACTCTCTGCACCTCCTAACCTCCTGCACTCTCTGCACCTCCTAACCTCCTGCACTCTCTGCACCTCCTGCACTCTCTGCACCTCCTGCACTCTCTGCACCTCATGCACTCTCTGCACCTCCTAACCTCCTGCACTCTCTGCACCTCCTGCACTTTCTGCACCTCCTAACCTCCTGCACTCTCTGCACCTCCTGCACTCTCTGCACCTCCTGCACTCTTTGCACCTCATGCACTCTCTGCACCTCCTAACCTCCTGCACTCTCTGCACCTCCTGCACTCTCTGCACCTCATGCACTCTCTGCACCTCCTCACCTCCTGCACTCTCTGCACCTCCTCACCTCCTGCAGCTTCTGCACCTTGTATCCCCCTGCAGCTTCTGCACCTTGTAACCTCCTGCACTCTCTGCACCCCCTAACCTTCTGCACCTCCTAACCTCCTGCACTCTCTGCACCTCCTCACCTCCTCACTTCCTGCACTCTCTGCACCTCCTCACCTCCTGCACTCTCTGCACCTCCTCACCTCCTGCAGCTTCTGCACCTTGTATCCCCCTGCAGCTTCTGCACCTTGTAACCTCCTGCACTCTCTGCACCTCCTAACCTCCTGCACTCTCTGCACTTCCTAACCTCCTGCACTCTCTGCACCTCCTAACCTCCTGCACTCTCTGCACCTCCTAACCTCCTGCACTCTCTGCACCTCCTAACCTCCTGCACTCTCTGCACCTCCTAACCTCCTGCACTCTCTGCACCTCCTAACCTCCTGCACTCTCTGCACCTCCTGCACTCTCTGCACCTCCTAACCTCCTGCACTCTCTGCACCTCCTGCACTCTCTGCACCTCCTAACCTCCTGCACTCTCTGCACCTCCTGCACTCTCTGCACCTCCTAACCTCCTGCACTCTCTGCACCTCCTAACCTCCTGCACTCTCTGCACCTCTTAACCTCCTGCACTCTCTGCACCTCCTGCACTCTCTGCACCTCCTGCACTCTCTGCACCTCCTAACCTCCTGCACTCTCTGCACCTCCTAACCTCCTGCACTCTCTGCACCTCCTGCACTCTCTGCACCTCCTAACCTCCTGCACTCTCTGCACCTCCTGCACTCTCTGCACCTCCTGCACTCTCTGCACCTCCTAACCTCCTGCACTCTCTGCACCTCCTAACCTCCTGCACTCTCTGCACCTCCTGCACTCTCTGCACCTCCTAACCTCCTGCACTCTCTGCACCTCCTGCACTCTCTGCACCTCCTAACCTCCTGCACTCTCTGCACCTCCTGCACTCTCTGCACCTCCTAACCTCCTGCACTCTCTGCACCTCCTAACCTCCTGCACTCTCTGCACCTCCTAACCTCCTGCACTCTCTGCACCTCCTAACCTCCTGCACTCTCTGCACCTCCTAACCTCCTGCACTCTCTGCACCTCTTAACCTCCTGTACTCTCTGCACCTCCTAACCTCCTGCACTCTTTGCACCTCCTATACTCTTAGGGAGGCATTTATTAAGTCCGGCGTTTTTTACGCCGGACTTAAAAATGCCCCCGCAGCTCCGGCGGTACGGGGACTTATGTAGAGGCGGACTGCCTGTACATAAATCCTGTGCGCGCCGGTGCGCACCGCCGAAAACCTACGCCAGCTGAGGACTGGAGTAGGTTTTCCGTTCCGCCCACTTCCCGCCTACTTTCCGCCCCCTTTCCGCCCCCTGGCGTACTCAGCGGAAAGTGCCGATTTGCGATTATTTTATTCGCAAATCGGCCATTTGCGTATAAAATAATACGCAAATCGGCACTTTCCGCCAAAAATCATCCGTCCGCCGGATGATAAATGTGGCCCTTAAAGTTTTCCAAAGACGTATAAATTGCACAAATACTAAACTTGTCCAATGCAGTGTGAAATCTTGTGTGTGACTGCCATAGTTCATGTTGATGACATTTTGATGGATAAGGTGAATGTTCTTGAATCTTTAAGTAATGTCAGAAAATAATTGGTTCTCTTGCTGAGAAAGCGTTTCCCTAAATTGGTTAAGATTCAGTTCCACCTTGCTGGGATAAGCTAACTAGTCATTCATGAATGAGATTACTTGCTGCTCCAGGTATTGATCCCCATAATATGGGGCTCTGGTTACATGCACTAAGCTGTGTGCACATCCTGTAGGGTGGGACGCGGATTCTGTGGTTACATGCACTAAGCTGTGTGCACATCCTGTAGAGTGGGACGCGGATTCTGTGGTTACACAGGATCATCAGGCGCCATATTCTCCCTGAATCAAAACTTCTAAGGATGTATTCCCTAAGTGTCTCTGCGGCCCGGCTGCCCAGCATGGACCCGCCGCTCTCCATCTCTTTATTATTGAGGTCCTTTCCTGGTGATAGGACGGCACCCAGCACCCCCATATATCGGCCGCTGCATCTGCATCCACTGGTCGAGAACCTCAAAAGTAACCTGATTTCCTTTCCTTATATCAAGACTCCATTACAATCGTTGTTGTGGATATTACAAGTGTTGGCCACGTTCCCACAATGTCCTTTTTTTGGTTGTTTAAGGTCAGATCGTGGCCGTTATCTGGACTCAAACGTCAGAAAGAAAATATTGTGGGAACTTAGCCGTAAAGTGAAAAGATAATCATCATGCTGCCCGGTTACATGACTCTTGTATCTCAGTCACCATGCTGCCCGACTACATGACTTTTGTATCTCATTCATCATGCTGCCCGGCTACATGACTCTTGTATCTCAGTCACCATGCTGCCCGACTACATGACTTTTGTATCTCATTCATCATGCTGCCCGGCTACATGACTCTTGTATCTCAGTCACCATGCTGCCCGACTACATGACTTTTGTATCTCATTCATCATGCTGCCCGGCTACATGACTCTTGTATCTCAGTCACCATGCTGCCCGGCTACATGACTCTTGTATCTCAGTCACCATGCTGCCCGACTACATGACTTTTGTATCTCATTCATCATGCTGCCCGGCTACATGACTCTTGTATCTCAGTCACCATGCTGCCCGGTTACATGACTCTTGTATCTCAGTCATCATGCTGCCCGACTACATGACTTTTGTATCTCATTCATCATGCTGCCCGGCTACATGACTCTTGTATCTCAGTCATCATGCTGCCCGGTTACATGACTCTTGTATCTCAGTCATCATGCTGCCCGACTACATGACTTTTGTATCTCATTCATCATGCTGCCCGGCTACATGACTCTTGTATCTCAGTCACCATGCTGCCCGGCTACATGACTCTTGTATCTCAGTCATCATGCTGCCCGACTACATGACTTTTGTATCTCAGTCACCATGCTGCCCGGCTACATGACTCTTGTATCTCACTCACCATGCTGCCCGACTACATGACTTTTGTATCTCATTCATCATGCTGCCCGGCTACATGACTCTTGTATCTCAGTCACCATGCTGCCCGGCTACATGACTTTTGTATCTCAGTCATCATGCTGCCCGGTTACATGACTTTTGTATCTCATTCATCATGCTGCCCGGCTACATGACTCTTGTATCTCAGTCATCATGCTGCCCGGCTACATGACTCTTGTATCTCAGTCACCATGCTGCCCGACTACATGACTTTTGTATCTCAGTCACCATGCTGCCCGACTACATGACTTTTGTATCTCATTCATCATGCTGCCCGGTTACATGACTCTTGTATCTCCGTCATCATGCTGCCCGGTTACATGACTCTTGTATCTCAGTCATCATGCTGCCCGACTACATGACTTTTGTATCTCCGTCATCATGCTGCCCGACTACATGACTCTTGTATCTCAGTCATTATGCTGCCCGGTTACATGACTCTTGTATTTCAGTCATCATGCTGCCCGGTTACATGACTCTTGTATGTCAGTCATCATGCTGCCCGGTTACATGACTCTGCTATAGAGAAATGACTGAAACTCGGGCACACTTGGGACCATCTAAGCCCTAGCATTATGCATTTGATTACTGGTGGCTGAAGATGGTGGATGCCGCCCTAGGGAGTCTGGGAAACCATGGATAGGCTGTATCCCTGTATCCCCAGACTTTCTAGGGCGGCATCCACCTTCTTCAGCCCCCGGTAATCAGATTTGGCGCGCTCTGACAGACCTCAGCATGCTTGAGTTTCTCGTATCCCTAGAAATAAACTTCAGAGATGTGTAAAGCTCCACTAGACAGGACACAGTCCGAATCTTCCTGGACTTTTTGTGCGTTCTCCGGTCGTGGTGACGTTGTTTTTGTTTGGCGTCCATTTTTTATATGTGTCTCTCATCCATCTTGTATGTAAGGTATGTCCTTGGTCCTCCCGCTCTCCGTAGACTCCCGAGCTCATCCAGTCTTCCATCTATATGCTGATGATACATTAATGTATATTTCCACTTGCATCATATCTTCTTATTTTATTGCAAATTGCCTTAAATCCATCTCTTCCTGGACGTCGTCCAATTATCTCAAATTAAATCTAGACAAAACGGAATTAATCATTTTCCCGCCATCTTCCTTGCGGATTTTCTATAACATTTGACCACCCCACAATGACTCCATCATCCCCCCCCCTCCCCTCCTCGGCCTCGGCTGATGTCCTGGCATCTTAGTGGACGTATTAAAGATCTAATTAAATCCTGTCATGTCCAGCTGGAAAAAAACCCACGTCGGCCATTAGTAAATCACTTCTCGCCGATATCCTGCGCTGTATAATCTGTGCTCCTGGCATTAATGCAGCGTTCTCCTTCCTGGCCTCCCCGTAACCGTCCTCTTCTCCATCAATCACTTCACCCACTGGACGGTAATTGTCGTCTCAGACTCTGTTCACATTTGCATAACTCGCTGACTGTCAGGCGTTTGGGTGTTTTTGTCGCCCACCATAGTGTTATTTGCATTGTTGGTTCTTGCTATGAAATATATTGGGGCTCCAGTGATTGGTTCATGGACTCCATCATATGTTATTGGGCTCCAGTGATTGGTTCATGGACTCCATCATATGTTATTGGGCTCCAGTGATTGGTTCATGGACTCCATCATATGTTATTGGGCTCCAGTGATTGGTTCATGGACTCCATCATATGTTATTGGGGCTCCAGTGATTGGTTCATGGACTCCATCATATGTTATTGGGGCTCCAGTGATTGGTTCATGGACTCTATCATATGTTATTGGGCTCCAGTGATTGGTTTATGGACTCCATCATATGTTATTGGGCTCCAGTGATTGGTTCATGGACTCCATCATATGTTATTGGGCTCCAGTGATTGGTTCATGGACTCCATCATATGTTATTGGGCTCCAGTGATTGGTTCATGGACTCTATCATACGTTATTGGGCTCCAGTGATTGGTTCATGGACTCCATCATATGTTATTGGGCTCCAGTGATTGGTTTATGGACTCTATCATACATTATTGGGCTCCAGTGATTGGTTCATGGACTCCATCATATGTTATTGGGCTCCAGTGATTGGTTCATGGACTCTATCATATGTTATTGGGCTCCAGTGATTGGTTCATGAACTCCATCATATTTTATTGGGCTCCAGTGATTGGTTCATGGACTCCATCATATGTTATTGGGCTCCAGTGATTGGTTCTTGGACTCCATCATATGTTATTGGGCTCCAGTGATTAGTTCATGGACTCCATCATATGTTATTGGGCTCCAGTGATTGGTTCATGGACTCCATCATATGTTGTTAGGCTCCAGTAATTGGTTCATGGACTCTATCATATGTTATTGGGTTTCAGTGATTGGTTCATGGACTCCATCAAACGTTATTGGGGCTCCAGTGATTGGTTCATGGACTCTATCATACGTTATTGGGGAGCCAGTGATTGGTTCATGGACTCCATCATATGTTATTGGGGCTCCAGTGATTGGTTCATGGACTCCATCATATGTTATTGGGGCTCCAGTGATTGGTTCATGGACTCTATCCTATGTTATTGGGCTCCAGTGATTGGTTCATGGACTCTATCATATGTTATTGGGGCTCCAGTGATTGGTTCATGGACTCTATCATACGTTATTGGGGAGCCAGTGATTGGTTCATGGACTCTATCATACATTATTGGGGAGCCAGTGATTGGTTCATGGACTCTATCATACGTTATTGGGCTCCAATGGGACTTATCGGGATCGGTCCAATAATCATCATGGTTGACCGTCTCCGGTATGAATGGAAGCTATAATACTGTGTATCTGAGTCTACTATCAACACCATTTTAGTCTCTTGTATACCACCTAAAGCGCATAGTAAATAAACTGCTGTCACAGGGAGGTGTTGGTCAGGGGGTCTTCACTGCTGGGACCCCCACTCATCAGGTGTAGAGAGCCCCATAGACGTGTAATGGAGCTGTCTGGAGAGACATCGGTGTGAGACGGGGAGGGAAGTGCCCCCCTGTGCCCTTCTCCCGACTCGTTCTCTTGATCATGGGGTCTTAGTAATGAAACCTCCAAAAATCAAAACTTGGGACAAAGGTTTTTTTATTTAGTTTTTTCCTGACAGTGCCCGTTTACTCCAGCAAAAATACTTTTCTTTCAAATTAACTGGTTTCAAAAAGTTATATAGATTTGTAATTTATGTCTTACTTCTTCAGTACTTATCAGCTGCTGTATGTTCTGCAGGAAGTGGTGTATTCTCTCCAGTCTGACACAGTGCTCTCTGCTGCCACCTCTGTCCATGTCAGGAACTGTCCAGAGCAGCAGCAAATCCCCACAGAAAACCTCTCCTGCTCTGGACAGTTCCTGACATGGACAGAGGTGGCAGCAGAGAGCACTGTCTCAGACTGCAGAGAATACACCACTTCCTGCAGGACATACAGCAGCTGATAAGTACTGGAAGACTGGAGATTTTTTTTTAATAGAAGTAAATTACAAATCTCTGGCACCATGACACCAATAATTTTTTTTTCACCGGAGTACCCCTTTGATTTATTGAATTTAAAAAACCATTTTCTCATCAGTTTTTTTAGTTGTATTAAAATGTAGATGACGGCCAGTGATCCAGCGATTAATCTTATAACTGCTGTTTTATCCAGATTAGCCCTAATCCCCCCGCAGGCACATTAGCCGCTTGTCTTTGACTTATTTACATTGGTTTTAATTGAAAGATGACGGATTTTTAATGATTTACGGGTAAAAACAACACAAAAACAACGGACGTGAATAATGAAGAAGATATTAGTTATTTTTCCAGATATAAATAATGAACATAAGCAAAATTAAATTATAGCAATAAAAATTACTATTAGGCTTTGTTCACACAACGTAAGGTTCACATTAATCACGTCCGTTTTTGCCGATTTGAAACAACGGCCATGATTTATATGAACTTTACATTGTGCTGCCTTCAATGGAATACCAGCTGGAGTGTATACACATAGTACATATATACATACACATGGTATACACTCCGGCCGGGATACCTAGCGGCACTGCGAGAAACTGACATTTCATGTGCTACTCATTGAATAACGGCCGCAGAGAACCTGTCAGTGCGCATTATGGAGCGAGCGGCTCCGGCCATTGTGAGCAGTGGGAATTCGGATGCGGGCGCACACTGTAGTACCAGCCAAGATGATCCTGAGACCAGCCGAGTCACCGAAAGGCCGGTCTCATAGAAAGTGTGAACATAGCCTTAAATTGTAAAAAACAAAGAAGCGGTATCTCTGTCGGTATCTCTGCCGGTATCTGTCGGTATTTCTGTCGGTATTTCTGTCGGTATCTCTCTTGGTATCTCTGTCGGTATTTCTGTCGGTATCTCTGTCGTTATCTCTGTCGTTATCTCTGTCGGTATCTCTGTCGGTATCTCTGTCGGTATTTCTGTCGGTATCTCTGTCGGTATCTCTATCGGTATCTCTGTCGGGATCTCTGTCGGGATCTCTGTCGGTATTTCTGTCGGTATCTCTGTCGGTATCTCTGTCGGTATCTCTGTCAGTATTTTTGTCGGTATTTCTGTCGTTATATCTGTTGGTATCTCTTGGTATTTCTGTCGGTATCTCTGTCGGTATTTCTGTCGGTATCTCTGTCGGTATTTCTGTCGGTATTGTTACCAGGATTTGTAGCCAAAATCAGGAGTGAAGCGGACAGAGTAAAACGATAATGGAAATGCTGTGGCCGGGGGTAGCTGCGAGGTGGTGGTACAGCAAGGTGGGCTTGGGGTACACTTGGGCACTTGTGTTGGTACCCACCCAATACTCAGACAGGTGAAGGTGGAGAGTAAGTAGGAGCAGCTTGTAGGTAAAGTAGTGACTGTCTCAGGGACCATCTTGGGGACCTTGTCCCGGTAGCAATGTACTCTGCTGAGGTGACTGGAGTAGATACTGTAGGTAGGAGGGTGGAGAATACTCGTACTCACGTATAGATAAGTGTGATCACCTTCTGCCCAACCAGTTCAGCGAGCGCCAAGGTGGGTAGTACGAGCCCCAGGCCTTACAACTGGGCATAGCAGACTTTCTGAGGTTTCCCCGATGAGCCGTACATAGTCAGTAAGATACTTCAGCAGGATGGCTATTTGTCTTGCTGGGGGTCAGTTCCTGGCTGTGGTTACTTCCCTGAGAATCCAGGAGATGGGTCCCAGGCGTGGGCACGGCTTTCCTCAGAGGACGGTTACCCATCCTGAAGGTTTAGCTCTGCATACTGGAGCCGATCTCTAAGTATCAGTATCTCTATGGCAGCTGTCTTAGTCCCTCCACATCTCTACTGACAAAAGACTGAAGACCAAAGACCTTCCTACGGTGACCTACCTTCCTTATATAGGGGTAACTTCTCTGTGATTGGTCGGGATACTGGGGGTAGAAGAGAGAAGAAGGGTAATAGGTGGAAAAATCAGGGACTTTACCCAGGTGGAATAAGACATAGTGGGACCCCCTGTACTGGAACCACCCCATCACCTCTCCACCCCATCACCCCTTCCCCCATCACCCCTTCCCCCATCACCCCTTCCCCCATCACCCCTCCACCCCTCCACCCCATCACCCCTCCACCCCATCACCCCTTCCCCCATCACCCCTTCCCCCATCACCCCTCCACCCCATCACCCCTCCACCCTATCACCCCTTCCCCCATCACCCCTTCCCCCATCACCCCATCACCCCTCCACCCTATCACCCCTTCCCCCATCACCCCTCCACTCCATAACCCCATTATCCCTTCAACTAGAGAAAAATCACTTAGACTGAGGGCGACATTTACTATTGAGTCTAAAACCTGCCATCTTTCTTCAGAGCATTCATTTGTTTTTTACCCAGCTGAATAAAACCAATTAAATAAACTTTTCATACATTTTTGGATAGAATATTCACAAAAAATTGTGCAAACAAACTCACCTGGTACTGCCCAGACGTAGGCATTCACCACTTCTAAAAAAAAGTCACAAATGATAAATTTGAGCCAAATCCCGGATTATGTTATTTTTTTCGGTGAATACTCAAAGCTGGTTCATAAATAGAACTAAAAATGGGTGGAAAAAAAACAATTATTCACCTAAAAATAGGCACAAATTTCCCCCCGAGATCTTATGGACCGGAAGCGATCAATACCTTGTCTGTGATTATGCACCATTTCTAGCACGTTGGGTAATTATGTAGAGCGGTGTTGATAACACTTCTTTATTCATTGTTTTCCTGCTTTACGCTCTTTAAGGATTAATATATTCTTCACATTCAAAATAAATAACAAGGACAGAAAAAGAGTCTTTCCTTCTGCCCAAACCTAAACAAGGGCTTCATGCCACCTTGGTACTATCCAATGACGACAGGGTAAAACGTTGATATATTCATGCACGTCGGCCCGTACTGACCTCGTTCAGGTTGTTTCCTGCAGGAAGAGATTTAATAACTCAGACTCCATCAGAAAATATATCAACATCAATGGCCTAAGTGTAGTCACTACAGATGAGAGAACTTTTCAAATATTCTGTTCGGCAAGTTCCCTAAACTTTAAAGTAAAGTTTGTGTTTGTCCGAACCTTAAACTAAGCACAGTAACAACAGCTATTTTAGTTTCAATACTTACCTGTCCATGCTCCCCCAGTGTCATCCATTTCCAGTCTCCATTGTGCCCCATAGCCGTCAGATTCTCGCTCAGCCAATCACTGGCCGTAGCGCTGTCCTATCTCAGTCAGTGATTGGCTGATGCGTCTGGAGACATCAGCGACCCAGAGAAGGACAACAGGGGCTCGCAGACTGGTGAGTATAGCATATATTTTTGTTTTTTTAGATGTGCAGCCCTCATCTTTATGAATTTGTTCTAAACTTTATTGGGGGAAAAAAAGGTCAGTTCTGCACTGAACCAAACTTTTTGCAAAGATTTGATTCACTCATGTTGTTTGCGCTGGTAAAGTCAATGGGGCCCAGGCCTATCTGGTAGTGTATAGTAACATGTACACATGCTATCATATTGTGAACCCAACCTATACTGTTAAGACATGCTAACCTTGTAATGGGACGTCTCTGGTATATTGTCTGTTCTTCTGAATGGTCACCAATACAAATAACACCAATATCGTACGTCAGCAGTAAAGACTGAGTTTTAAAGCTTTAAAGGATACAAGGTTCCTCCATACCTCTTACTCTATGGAGAGGAATCCCCTGCTAGACTTTCCCTACTACAAGCGCTAATCTTAAAGCATTGTCCCTACAATGATACACAATGCTATAGGCAGGAGAAGTGCCCAGCTGTGTGCTTAACTCCTTAGCTCTCTGCTAACTCTGACTTGTAGGTGATGAGCTCCATAGACTTATCACTGAGCCCGTCTCCTGTAGTGATTGGGATGATATGATGGGCAGGAAAGTGAAGCACCAACATGCACGCTTCTCCTGACTGCAGGGCCGGACTGACCATCTGGCATCTCTGGCAAATGCCACATGGGCCTATGTCTTCTGCTCTTCTTTGCCAACTTTGAATCAAGTATTGTTCTTGACATTCTATGGCAACATTCTAAGCGTACATACTGTGACGACATTCTAAGCGTGCATACTGGGACAACATTCTAAGCGTGCATACTGGGACAACATTCTAAGCGTACATACTGTGACAACATTCTAAGCGTACATACTGTGACAACATTCTAAGCGTACATACTGTGACAACATTCTAAGCGTACATACTGTGACAACATTCTAAGCGTACATACTGTGACAACATTCTAAGCGTGCATACTGTGACAATATTCTAAGCGTGCATACTGTGACAACATTCTAAGAGTACATACTGTGACAACATTCTAAGCGTGCATACTGTGACAACATTCTAAGCGTGCATACTGTGACAACATTCTAAGCGTGCATACTGTGACAACATTCTAAGCGTACATACTGTGACAACATTCTAAGCGTACATACTGTGACAACATTCTAAGCGTGCATACTGTGACAACATTCTAATCGTACATACTGTGACAACATTCTAAGCGTACATACTGTGACAACATTCTTAGCGTGCATACTGTGACAACATTCTAAGCGTGCATACTGGGACAATATTCTAATCGTACATACTGTGACAACATTCTAAGCGTGCATACTGTGACAACATTCTAAGCGTACATACTGTGACAACATTCTGAGCGTGCATACTGTGACAACATTCTAAGCGTGCATACTGTGACAACATTCTAAGCGCGAATACTGTGACAACATTCTAAGCGTACATACTGTGACAACATTCTAAGTGTAAACACTGTGACAACATTCTAAGCGTACATACTGTGACAACATTCTTAGCGTGCATACTGTGACAACATTTAAAGCGTACATACTGTGACAACATTCTAAGCGTACATACTGTGACAACACTCTAAGTGTAAACACTGTGACAACATTCTAAGCGTACATACTGTGACAACATTCTAAGCATGCATACTGTGACAACATTCTAAGTATAAACACTGTGACAACATTCTAAGCGTACATTCTATGTCAATATTCTATGACAACCTTCTATCTCAGAATGTTGACATAGGATGTAGGTTTAGAATACTGGCATCTTATGTTGGCATAGAAGGTTGACATAACATTCCAAACCTACATTCTACCAGTATGCTATAAAAGAATGGTCACATAGAATGTTGGATTAAAATGTGGACATAACATTCTATAACAACATTCTATGTCACCATTCTATAACAACATTCTATGTCACCATTCTATATCTACATTCTATGTCACCATTCTACATCTACATTCTATGTCAGCATCCTAAACCAACATTGTAAGCTGATATTCTGTCACCATTCTATATCTACATTCTATGTCACCATTCTACATCTACATTCTATGTCACCATTCTATAACAACATTCTATGTCACCATTCTATATCTACATTCTATGTCACCATTCTACATCTACATTATATGTCACCATTCTACATCTACATTCTATGTCACCATTCTATATCTACATTCAATGTCACCATTCTATAACAACATCCTATGTCACCATTTTATATCTACATTCTATGTCAGCATCCTAAACCAACATTGTAAGCTGATATTCTATGTCACCATTCTATATCTACATTCTATGTTACCATTCTACATCTACATTCTATGTCACCATTCTATAACAACATTCTATGTCACCATTCTATATCTACATTCTTTGTCACCATTCTATATCTACATTCTACGTCACCATTCTATATCTACATTGTAAGCTGATATTCTATGTCACCATTCTATATCTACATTCTATGTCACCATTCTACATCTACATTCTATGTCACCATTCTACATCTACATTCTATGTCACCATTCTACATCTACATTCTTTGTCACCATTCTATATCTACATTCTACGTCATCATTCTATATCTACATTCTATGTCACCATTCTACATCTACATTCTATGTCACCATTCTATATCTACATTCTATGTCACCATTCTATATCTACATTCTATGTCAGCATCCTAAACCAACATTGTAAGCTGATATTCTATGTCACCATTCTATATCTACATTCTTTGTCACCATTCTATATCTACATTTTACGTCACCATTCTATATCTACATTGTAAGCTGATATTCTATGTCACCATTCTATATCTACATTCTATGTCACCATTCTACATCTACATTCTATGTCACCATTCTACATCTACATTCTTTGTCACCATTCTATATCTACATTCTACGTCATCATTCTATATCTACATTCTATGTCACCATTCTACATCTACATTCTATGTCACCATTCTATATCTACATTTTATGTCAGCATCCTAAACCAACATTGTACGCTGATATTCTATGTCACCATTCTATATCTACATTCTATGTCACCATTCTACATCTACATTCTATGTCACCATTCTACATCTACATTCTATGTCACCATTCTATAACAACATTCTATGTCACTATTCTATATCTACATTCTATGTCACCATTCTACATCTACATTCTATGTCACCATTCTATATCTACATCCTATGTCACCATTCTACATCTACATTCTATGTCACCATTCTACATCTACATTCTTTGTCACCATTCTATATCTACATTCTATGTCACCATTCTACATCTACATTCTGTCACCATTCTATAACAACATTCTATGTCACCATTCTATATCTACATTCTATGTCAGCATCCTAAACCAACATTGTAAGCTGATATTCTATGTCACCATTCTGTATCTACATTCTATGTCACCATTCTATAACAACATTCTATGTCACTATTCTATATCTACATTCTATGTCACCATTCTACATCTACATTCTATGTCACCATTCTATAACAACATTCTATGTCACCATTCTATATCTACATTCTATGTCACCATTCTACATCTACATTCTATGTCAGCATCCTAAACCAACATTGTAAGCTGATATTCTATGTCACCGTTCTAATGTTGTTCTGTGAGCTGGAGGAGTAGTATGTGCGCCAGGGCTGATTTCTTATCCCAGTCTGGCTCGGCCTGGCCGTATCTAGGGACGGTGGGAATTCAGCACTGAGACTCAATCAGAACTTTTGTTAAAAGTTTTTTAAATTTCAGTAATGCTTTCATTTTTATTATAGTCAAAAACATGACAGAGAAATTATCAGGAATGGCACATCTGTACACGGGTCCTTACTAAATTCCTTCCTACCCCCGTGTCCCACGAGAGGTGCACCTGGTGAATCTGAGGCCAGCATGCGCTGAGTTTGCTGTGATGTTTAGCCACTCTTAGACATAAATCATGGTAAATTGGTTGAAGAATTAGGCCACACCCCTCCACACATTGTCACGCCCCTTCCTGCCCATCTGGCCTACATGGGGAACAAACCATTGGGAAGGCAACTTTTTTGTGGCTGTATGCCGCCAGGTGGCTGGATAGTAAATCCCCCCCAGTGTTCTAGCGGTGTTGGATCCAATGGGCAGATCTGGCGTTCACCAACCCTACGAGAGCGAGCGCCGTCCTCACTCCGCACTATTTATTACCTAAGTGCAGCCTCGATGTGTTTGCTATTCTATTCTATGAAATTACCGATACGCTCCTGGAACAATGGATGTTTAGCCGACTGGCTCGGCCATTTATCCCAGGTTTGAAGGCAGCGGCCGGTCAGACGGTGATTTGTGCGGCTGCGGGGACTTGTCCTTCAGGTGACCTTGGATTGAGAATAATTAAGACGGAATCTCTGGATGTGCTAATAAGAGTCATTTCTGCTGTATGAACATTAGTAGCCAATGGCTGTGGTCCAATCTCCTGGCGGTCACCATCCGAGCCCGGCCGTAGAATCAGATGACGAGACACGTGCTAGCCTTCAGATCCCCTGACATAGTCCTTTGTGCTTCTCTTAATCTCTTGACTGCCAGAGGCTTTGGAAGTTTGTCGTTTTGCAATTTGTTGCCGCTCCCTGAAGCTGTGGAATACGGTTGTGAGAGTTTATTTATATTTCATCAGATTATTGCATTGATCCCGCGCTCTCCCGCCCCGCCATGTCCTATTTTAATTTTGCTTATCAAAAGACGCTGACTTCTATCTTACAGCAGGCTCAGCCTTTCTGAACCCCGAAGGAGAGTGCGGAGGGGAGATGGATAGTGAGACTCAGCTAACCTTCTATACCGACCCTTCTCGCAGCCGGAGACGCAGCCGAGGTCAGTGCAATCAAGCTACAGTCTATATTATATAGAATCAACTTCTGGGTCCCGCTAGACCAGGGGAACCTGCCGCCCTCCAGTTTCCCATCATGCCCGGACAGCCACAGGTCCTCCATCTCTCCTCCCTAGAGTTACTCTCCTTACAAGAATGGTTATTGCAGTGATTTCTCTGCAGTCTTCAATGTGCAGCAGTGATACATTGCACTGATGCAGTTATGGATGCGGTACTGTATGCATCACTGCTCATGCATGGGGGGTGGAGTGAGGTGAGCAGGTTAGATACTCACTAGAGAAGCTGTGCATGCAGGATAGTTATTTTGTTACATACCCATTAGAGAAGCTGTGCATGCAGGATAGTTATTATGTTACATACCCATTAGAGAAGCTGTGCATGCAGGATAGTTATTAGGTTATATACCCATTAGAGAAGCTGTGCATGCAGGATAGTTATTATGTTACATACCCACTAGAGAAGCTGTGCATGCAGGATAGTTATTATGTTATATACTCATTAGAGAGGCTGTGCATGCAGGATAGTTATTATGTTACATACCCATTAGAGAAGCTGTGCATGCAGGATAGTTATGTTACATACCCATTAGAGAAGCTGTGCATGCAGGATAGTTATTAGGTTATATACCCATTAGAGAAGCTGTGCATGCAGGATAGTTATTATGTTACATACCCACTAGAGAAGCTGTGCATGCAGGATAGTTATTATGTTATATACTCATTAGAGAGGCTGTGCATGCAGGATAGTTATTATGTTACATACCCATTAGAGAAGCTGTGCATGCAGGATAGTTATGTTACATACCCATTAGAGAAGCTGTGCATGCAGGATAGTTATTAGGTTATATACCCACTAGAGAAGCTGTGCATGCAGGATAGTTATTATGTTACATACCCATTAGAGAAGCTGTGCATGCAGGATAGTTATTAGATTACATACCCACTAGAGAAGCTGTGCATGCAGGATAGTTATTATGTTGCATACCCACTAGAGAAGCTGTGCATGCAGGATAGTTATGTTACATACCCATTAGAGAAGCTGTGCATGCAGAATAGTTATTAGGTTAGATACCAACTAGAGAAGTTGTGCATGCAGGATAGTTATTAAGTTACATACCCATTAGAGAAGCTGTGCATGCAGGATAGTTATTATGTTACATACCCATTAGAGAAGCTGTGCATGCAGGATAGTTATTAGGTTATATACCCATTAGAGAAGCTGTGCATGCAGGATAGTTATTATGTTATATACCCATTAGAGAAGCTGTGCATGCAGGATAGTTATTAGGTTATATACCCATTAGAGAAGCTGTGCATGCAGGATAGTTATTATGTTATATACCCATTAGAGAAGCTGTGCATGCAGGATAGTTATTATGTTACATACCCATTAGAGAAGCTGTGCATGCAGGATAGTTATTAGGTTATATACCCACTAGAGAAGCTGTGCATGCAGGATAGTTATTATGTTATATACCCATTAGAGAAGCTGTGCATGCAGGATAGTTATTAGGATACATACCCACTAGAGAAGCTGTGCATGCAGGATAGTTATTATGTTATATACCCATTAGAGAAGCTGTGCATGCAGGATAGTTATTATGTTACATACCCATTAGAGAAGCTGTGCATGCAGGATAGCTATTAGGTTATATACCCACTAGAGAAGCTGTGCATGCAGGATAGTTATTATGTTACATACCCACTAGAGAAGCTGTGCATGCAGGATAGTTATTAGATTACATACCCACTAGAGAAGCTGTGCATGCAGGATAGTTATTATGTTGCATACCCACTAGAGAAGCTGTGCATGCATGATAGTTATGTTACATACCCATTAGAGAAGCTGTGCATGTAGAATAGTTATTAGGTTAGATACCAACTAGAGAAGTTGTGCATGCAGGATAGTTATTAAGTTACATACCCATTAGAGAAGCTGTGCATGCAGGATAGTTATTATGTTACATACCCATTAGAGAAGCTGTGCATGCAGGATAGTTATGAGGTTATATACCCACTAGAGAAGCTGTGCATGCAGGATAGTTATTATGTTATATACCCATTAGAGAAGCTGTGCATGCAGGATAGTTATTAGGATACATACCCACTAGAGAAGCTGTGCATGCAGGATAGTTATTAGGATACATACCCACTAGAGAAGCTGTGCATGCAGGATAGTTATTAGGTTATATACCCATTAGAGAAGCTGTGCATGCAGGATAGTTATTATGTTATATACCCATTAGAGAAGCTGTGCATGCAGGATAGTTATTAGGATACATACCCACTAGAGAAGCTGTGCATGCAGGATAGTTATTATGTTATATACCCATTAGAGAAGCTGTGCATGCAGGATAGTTATTATGTAACATACCCATTAGAGAAGCTGTGCATGCAGGATAGTTATTAGGTTATATACCCACTAGAGAAGCTGTGCATGCAGGATAGTTATTATGTTATATACCCATTAGAGAAGCTGTGCATGCAGGATAGTTATTAGGATACATACCCACTAGAGAAGCTGTGCATGCAGGATAGTTATTATGTTATATACCCATTAGAGAAGCTGTGCATGCAGGATAGTTATTATGTTACATACCCATTAGAGAAGCTGTGCATGCAGGATAGTTATTAGGTTATATACCCACTAGAGAAGCTGTGCATGCAGGATAGTTATTATGTTACATACCCATTAGAGAAGCTGTGCATGCAGGATAGTTATTAGATTACATACCCACTAGAGAAGCTGTGCATGCAGGATAGTTATTAGGTTATACAGTATACCCACTAGAGAAGCTGTGCATGCAGGATAGTTATCAGGTTATACATTATACCCACTAGAGAAGCTGTGCATGCAGGATAGTTATTAGGATACATACCCACTAGAGAAGCTGTGCATGCAGGATAGTTATTAGGTTAGATACCCACTAGAGAAGCTGTGCATGCAGGATAGTTATTAGGATACATACCCACTAGAGAAGCTGTGCATGCAGGATAGTTATTAGGTTAGATACCCAATGGGTGTAATGACTCCCATTTTAAAGGGAATTTCCATGATTTTTAATTGATGGACTGTCTGAAGCCGTGATAGTTGAAAACTTCTTGGTGACTCCTAAATGGATAATGAACAGGAACCAGCGCTCATGGCTGTTACATGCTGCCCGACATCTAATACACACTGCCGGGCAGATCAGGGCCATGTAGACGAGACACAAGGTCCTTTATGGATGGTCAGCAAGTGGAATAAAGGCATTTTATGAGGAATGACTGGTTTCCTCTGTCTGCCGTATCGGTGATCGCGGATCCTACTAATCACTGATCCCACTCATCATCGATCCCACTCATCACCGATCCCACTCATCAACAATCCCACTCTTCAACGATCCCACTCATCAACGATCCCACTCATCACCGATCCCACTAATCCCCGATCCCACTCCTCACCGATCCCACTCCTCACCGATCCCACTCCTCACCGATCCCAATTATCACCGATCCCACTCATCACCGATCCCACTCATCACCGATCCCACTAATCCCTGATCCCACTAATCCCCGATCCTACTAATCACCGATCCCACTCATCATCGATCCCACTCATCGCCGATCCCACTCATCGCCGATCCCACTCATCGCCGATCCCACTCATCCCCGATCCCACTCATCACCGATCCCACTCATCGTGGATCCCACTCATCCCCGATCCCACTAATCCCCGATCCCACTCCTCACCGATCCCAATTATCACCGATCCCACTCATCACCGATCCCACTCATCACCGATCCCACTAATCCCTGATCCCACTAATCCCCGATCCTACTAATCACCGATCCCACTCATCATCGATCCCACTCATCACGGATCCCACTCATCGCGGATCCCACTCATCACAGATCCCACTAATCGCGGATCCCACTAATCACCGATCCCACTAATCACCAATCCCACTCATCCCCGATCCCACTCCTCACCGATCCCACTCCTCACCGATCCCACTTCTCACCGCTCCCACTCCTCACCGATCCCACTCCTCACCGCTCCCACTCATCCCCGATCCCACTCCTCACCGATCCCACTCATCCCCGATCCCACTCCTCACCGATCCCACTCATCCCCGATCCCACTCCTCACCGATCCCACTAGTCACTGAAGCCTGATATCACTCAGCCAGTCCCTGTCCCCATTGGGGCTTACAATCTAATCTCCCCTCTCTGTATGGAGCACGAGAAGGAGCCCACCAAACAGGGGAGAACATACAAACTCCTTACAGATGGTGTCCGTGGCGGGATGTGAACTACGGACCCCAGTACTAAAGTAGTCTCTCTCTCTCTCTCTATATATATATATATATACTGTATGTATATATATATATATATATATATATATATATATATATATATATACATACACTGTTGGGTACACTGGTGGTTGCATTGTTGGGTTTGTGGTGATTTTCATCCTGTGTTTTCTTGTATTTCAGCAGTCGGCTCTCCCCGCAGTCCTGTAAACAAGATGACCCTGACCCTCCTGAGTATAACCAGCTGTATCATCGGCCTGGTGTGTTCTTCCCATATCAGCTGCCCTCTGATTGTCAGGATCACACTTCATGTCCCCGAGCACCTCATCGCTGATGGTGAGAATTTCCTTCAATAGTTCTTATAGCTGCAATTCTGGAGAGAAGAGAATATGTGCAGATGTAAAAGCCGTATAGTAGTATCATATATACCATATCCTATATCATATAGTAGTATCATATATACCATATCCTATATCATATAGTAGTATCATACATACCATATCTTATACCATATAGTAGTATCATATATATCATATCCTATATCATATAGTAGTATCATATATATCATATCCTATATCATATAGTAGTATCATATATACCATATCCTATACCATATAGTAGTATCATATATACCATATCCTATATCATATAGTAGTATCATATATACCATATCCTATATCATATAGTAGTATCATATATATCATATAGTAGTATTATATATACCATATCCTATATCATATAGTAGTATCATATATATCATATAGTAGCAACATATATACAATATTATATATCACATACTAGTATCATATATATCATATAGTATTACCATATACAGTGGTACCTCGGTATAAGAGTAACTTGGTTTAAGAGCGTTTTGGTTTAAGAGATCACAGTTTTTCAAAAATAGGGACTTGGTATAAGAGCATTGCTTTGGTGTAAGAGCTCCCTGTACAGGGTGGGAGGGGGAGTGGGGGAGGGGCATGGTCTGCATAGCGGGGTCTACAGCCCTGTACTCTGTACACATATCCCGCTACTGTGTTATCAGGGTTATACAGTTACTATACATTATACACCACATGCTGCTATACTGTATAGTAACTTATATATCACATATCCAGCTCCTGTGTTATCAGGGTTATACAGTTACTATACATTATATACCACATGCTGCTACACTGTACAGTAACTTATATATCACATATCCAGCTGCTGTGTTATCAGGGTTATACAGTTACTATACATTATATACCACATGCTGCTATACTGTACAGTAACTTATATATCACATATCCAGCTGCTGCTGTGTTATCAGGGTTATACAGTTACTATACATTATACACCACATGCTGCTATACTGTACAGTAACTTATATATCACATATCCAGCTGCTGTGTTATCAGGGTTATACAGTTACTATACATTATATACCACATGCTGCTATACTGTACAGTAACTTATATATCACATATCCAGCTGCTGTGTTATCAGGGTTATACAGTTACTATACATTATACACCACATGCTGCTATACTGTACAGTAACTTATATATCACATATCCAGCTGCTGTGTTATCAGGGTTATACAGTTACTATACATTATACACCACATGCTGCTATACTGTACAGTAACTTATATATCACATATACAGCTGCTGCTGTGTTATCAGGGTTATACAGTTACTATACATTATACACCCCATGCTGCTATACTGTACAGTAACTTATATATTACATATCCAGCTGCTGCTGTGTTATCAGGGTTATACAGTTACTATACATTATACACCACATGCTGCTATACTGTACAGTAACTTATATATCACATATCCAGCTGCTGCTGTGTTATCAGGGTTATACAGTTACTATACATTATATACCACATGCTGCTATACTGTACAGTAACTTATATATCACATCCAGCTGCAGTGTTATCAGGGTTATACACTTACTATACATTATATACCACAGGCTGCTATACTGTACAGTAACTTATATATCACATATCCAGCTGCTATGTTATCAGGGTTATACAGTTACTATACATTATACACCACATGCTGCTATACTGTACAGTAACTTATATATCACATATCCAGTGGCTGTGTTATCAGGGTTATACAGTTACTATACATTATATACCACATGCTGCTATACTGTACAGTAACTTATATATCACATATCCAGCTGCTGTGTTATCAGGGTTATACAGTTACTATACGTTATATACCACATGCTGCTATACTGTACAGTAACTCATATATCACATATCCAGCTGCTGTTATCAGGGTTATACAGTTACTATACATTATACACCACATGCTGATTGCTATACTGTACAGTAACTTATATATCACATATCCAGCTGCTGCTGTGTTATCAGGGTTATACAGTTACTATACATTATATACCACATGCTGCTATACTGTACAGTAACTTATATATCACATATCCAGCTGCTGTGTTATCAGGGTTATACAGTTACTATACATTATATACCACATGCTGATTGCTATACTGTACAGTAACTTATATATCACATATCCAGCTGCTGCTGTGTTATCAGGGTTATACAGTTATTATACATTATACACCACATGCTGCTATACTGTACAGTAACTTATATATCACACATCCAGCTGCTGTGTTATCAGGGTTATACAGTTACTATACATTATATACCACATGCTGATTGCTATACTGTACAGTAACTTATATATTACATATCCAGTTGCTGCTGTGTTATCAGGATTATACAGTTACTATACATTATATACCACATGCTGCTATACTGTACAGTAACTTATATATAACATATCCAGCTGCTGTGTTATTAGGATTATACAGTTACTATACATTATATACCACATGCTGCTATACTGTACAGTAACTTATATATCACATATCCAGCTGCTGTGTTATCAGGGTTATACAGTTACTATACATTATACACCACATGCTGCTATACTGTACAGTAACTTATATATCACATATCCAGCTGCTGCAGTGTTATCAGGGTTATACAGTTACTATACATTATACACCACATGCTGCTATACTGTACAGTAACTTATATATCACATATCCAGCTGCTGTGTTATCAGGGTTATACAGTTACTATACATTATATACCACATGCTGATTGCTATACTGTACAGTAACTTATATATCACATATCCAGCTGCTGCTGTGTTATCAGGGTTATACAGTTACTATACATTATATACCACATGCTGCTATACTGTACAGTAACTTATATATCACATATCCAGCTGCTGCAGTGTTATCAGGGTTATACAGTTACTATACATTATACACCACATGCTGATTGCTATACTGTACAGTAACATATATCACATATCCAGCTGCTGCAGTGTTATCAGGGTTATACAGTTACTATACATTATACACCACATGCTGATTGCTATACTGTACAGTAACTTATATATCACATATCCAGCTGCTGTGTTATCAGGGTTATACAGTTACTATACATTATACACCACATGCTGCTATACTGTACAGTACAGGTCGCACAATTACTATTATGCACCATTTGAAATAAAAAGCTCTTATTTGTGCTATATCAGTCTTGGTCAATCAACTGTAATCAACCATAATGGCTACCTATGAGATGTAAGTGATATGATGTGATGTTCTGTATGCACGTGTGTACCTATGATAACTGTGAGCAGATATAGTGGTGCCCACTATATAGTATAATATATACTGTGTAAGTGACTCACGCTACTCTTATATTTCTATAGGAAGCCGCTTTATCCTCCTGGAGGGCAGCCAGTTAGACGCCAGCGATTGGCTGAACCCGGCGCAGGTCATTCTCTTCTCACAGATGAACTCCAGCGGGCCCTGGGCCTTAGACCTGTGTGCTAAAAGAATTCTGGACCCCTGTGAGCACTTATGTGACCCGGAGACAGGTAATGCTCACTATTTATGTGACCCGGACAGGTAACGCTCACTATTTATGTGACCCGGACAGGTAACGCTCACTATTTATGTGACCCGGACAGGTAACGCTCACTATTTATGTGACCCAGACAGGTAACGCTCACTATTTATGTGACCCAGACAGGTAATGCTCACTATTTATGTGACGTGGACAGGTAACGCTCACTATTTATGTGACGTGGACAGGTAACGCTCACTATTTATGTGACCCGGACAGGTAATGCTCACTATTTATGTGACCCAGACAGGTAATGCTCACTATTTATGTGACCCGGACAGGTAACGCTCACTATTTATGTGACCCGGACAGGTGACGCTCACTATTTATGTGACCCGGACAGGTAATGCTCACTATTTATGTGACCCGGACAGGTAATGCTCACTATTTATGTGACCCGGACAGGTAACGCTCACTATTTATGTGACCCGGACAGGTAACTCTCGCTATTTATGTGACCCGGACAGGTAACGCTCACTATTTATGTGACCCGGACAGGTAACGCTCGCTATTTATGTGACCCGGACAGGTAACGCTCACTATTTATGTGACCGGACAGGTAACGCTCACTATTTATGTGACCGGACAGGTAACGCTCACTATTTATGTGACCGGACAGGTAACGCTCACTATTTATGTGACCCGGACAGGTAACGCTCACTATTTATGTGACGCGGACACAGGTAACGCTCGCTATTTATGTGACGCGGACAGGTAATGCTCACTATTTATATGACCCAGACAGGTAACGCTCACTATTTATGTGACCCGGACAGGTAACGCTCGCTATTTATGTGACCGGACAGGTAACGCTCACTATTTATGTGACCCGGACAGGTAATGCTCACTATTTATGTGACCCGGACAGGTAACGCTCACTATTTATGTGACCCGGACAGGTAACGCTCACTATTTATGTGACCCGGACAGGTAATGCTCACTATTTATGTGACCCGGACAGGTAATGCTCACTATTTATGTGACCGGACAGGTAACCCTCACTATTTATGTGACCCGGACAGGTAATGCTCACTATTTATGTGACCCGGACAGGTAATGCTCACTATTTATGTGACCGGACAGGTAACGCTCACTATTTATGTGACCCGGACAGGTAACGCTCACTATTTATGTGACCCGGACAGGTAATGCTCACTATTTATGTGACCCGGACAGGTAATGCTCACTATTTATGTGACCGGACAGGTAACCCTCACTATTTATGTGACCCGGACAGGTAATGCTCACTATTTATGTGACCCGGACAGGTAATGCTCACTATTTATGTGACCCGGACAGGTAATGCTCACTATTTATGTGACCCGGACAGGTAACGCTCACTATTTATGTGACCCGGACAGGTAACGCTCACTATTTATGTGACCCGGACAGGTAACGCTCAATATTTATGTGACCCGGACAGGTAACGCTCACTATTTATGTGACCCGGACAGGTAACGCTCACTATTTATGTGACCCGGACAGGTAATGCTCACTATAATAGAATTCTGGGCCCTGTGGGTACTTATGTGACCCGGAGACAGGTAACGCTCGCTATAAGTGACGGCCTTTGCACAGATTTTGCAGTAATGGATCCTACTGGATTGCAAGAATCGTTGAGCTTAGTGTAATCCAGGTTGACTGCAGAAATCAATGACGTAATGATTGTCTTCTCTAATTTCAATCAATGTAACAAAGCATCAAACAATAGAAAGTTCCGGAACGTTTTTTTAACCTGTAACGTTTTAAAGCCAGAAAAAAGTGTAACTCCTTCTGGAAGTGTCTGTATACTGATAGAATGTGAAGGTCATGATGGGGATACCAGACGGCCATCTTCTTTCTGCTTCCAGGAGAGTGTTTATGTCATGAAGGGTATATGCGGGATCCGGTGCACAAGCATCTCTGTATACGCAACGAGTGGGGGACCAACCAAGGGTACGTACCGCAAGCCAAAGGGCCATCCAAGATTTTATTTCTTTCTTCTCTTTAAATTTTCCTATGAGGTTGTGAAGTGAGCTGGTTACGCTAAGAGTTTAGTGAACTTTGAGCATGAGAGTCCGTCCGAACCCGATTGTGCGGCATCTGGTTACCGGTGGCTGCTGGAGATGCGTGCCACCCTAGGGAGTCCTGGAAAACATGGAGGCAGCCCTAGGCCATAGACTATATGCATGTTTTCCAGGCAGCCTCGGGGTGGCATCCAACTTCAGCCGCCGCTAACCATATGCTGCACGCTCAGGTCTGGATGCCGCACGCCCGGGTTCGGATGCCGCACCCTCGGGTTTGGATGTCACACGCTCGGGTTCGGATGCTGCACGCTCGGGTTTGGATGCCGCACGCTCGGGTCCGGATGACAAAGGCTCGGGTCCGGATGCCGCACGCTCGTGTCCGTATGCCGCACGCTCGGGTTTGGATGCCGCACGCTCGGGTTCGGATGCCGCACTCTCGGGTTCGGATGCCGCACGCTCGGGTTAGGATGCCGCACGCTCGGGTTCGGATGCCGCACGCTCGGGTTCGGATGCCGCACGCTCGGGTTCGGATGCCGCACGCTCGGGTTCGGATGCCGCACGCTCGGGTTAGGATGCCGCACGCTCGGGTTCGGATGCCGCACGCTCGGGTTCGGATGCCGCACGCTCAGATTCGGATGAGCTCTCATGCACGCTGAAAGTTTGCTCAACTCTAAGTTCTATTCCCCATTGCCGCACTGTCCATAGAGCTGAGCTCTATTCCCTGCAGAATCAGACAAAGCCTATGGGCAGTGGTGGGCAGAGAAGCAGCCATGTTATTCTAACCCTATAAGCCCTGCGGAGGGCGCTGCGTCCATTGTCTCACAGGCTTGTTTCTATGATCACAGACCCTGGCCCTACACCATGTTCCAGAGAGGATTCGATCTGGTTTTGGGGGAGCAGCCGGCGGACAAGATCTTCAGGTATAAAATCTCATTGATGATGATTTCTTTTATATTTAAGTAAATTTAAGAACATTTGAGTTAAATAAAGGAAATAACGACAAAGGAGACGTCACCGGTGAGGAGCAAAGGGGTCACCTAATATCTGACCTTGTTCTGGTGATGAGGAGTATTAATGGCCCCAGAGGACAAGACCCCCACTTATACCGTATATGTATATATATATATATATGTATATATATAACAGCCAGCAGCCTAGTCAGACGAAAACACTGACTGGAGGGAAAACTTCCTTATTACAAGGGACCGCGACTACATTACATCATAGGGGGATCTATATATACCGCCATATAGTGCTCAATATGACAGTGCTAATATGATAGAGCTGGGGTCTCCTAGACCAAGAATAAATGTGAAACATATCTTACTAAGTCATATCTTTATATGATATATATGACTCCCATAGGCTTCTATAGAGCCCTACTATACCTATAGGTCTATGGGGGGGGGGGGAGGGTATTATGGTTCGATGGGGGTATTATGGATCTGTGTGTGTGTGTGGGGGGGGATATTATAGCTCTATGGGGGGGTATAATGGATCTGTGGGGGGATATTATAGCTCTGTGGGGGGTATAATGGATCTGTGGGGGGATATTATGGCTCTATGGGGGGTATTATGGCTCTATGGGAGAGTATTATAGATCTGTGGGGGGGTATTATGGATCTGTGGGGGGTATTATGGATCTGTGGGGGGATATTATGGATCTGTGGGGGGTATAATGGATCTGTGGGGGGATATTATGGCTCTATGGGGGGTATTATGGCTCTATGGGAGAGTATTATAGATCTGTGGGGGGGTATTATGGCTCTATGGGGGGTATTATGGATCTGTGGGGGGATATTATTGATCTGTGGGGGGTATTATGGATCTGTGGGGGGTATTATGGATCTGTGGGGGGGATATTATGGCTCTATGGGGGGTATTATGGATCTGTGGGGGGTATTATGGCTCTATGGGGGGTATTATAGATCTGTGGGGGGTATTATGGCTCTATGGGGGGTATTATGGATCTGTGGGGGGTATTATGGATCTGTGGGGGGTATTATGGCTCTATGGGGGGTATTATGGATCTGTGGGGGGTATTATGGCTCTATGGGGGGTATTATGGATCTGTGGGGGGTATTATGGCTCTATGGGGGGTATTATGGATCTGTGGGGGGTATTATGGATCTGTGGGGGGTATTATGGATCTGTGGGGGGGATATTATGGCTCTATGGGGGGTATTATGGATCTGTGGGGGGTATTATGGCTCTATGGGGGGTATTATGGATCTGTGGGGGGTATTATGGCTCTATGGGGGGTATTATGGATCTGTGGGGGGTATTATGGATCTGTGGGGGGATATTATGGATCTGTGGAGGGTATTATGGATCTGTGGGGGGTATTATGGATCTGTGGGGGGGTATTATGGATCTGTGGGGGTAATATGGATCTGTGGGGGGTATTATGGATCTGTGGGGGGGTATTATAGCTCTATGGGGGGTATTATAGATCTGTGGGGGGTATTATAGATCTGTGGGGGGGTATTATAGATCTGTGGGGGGTATTATACCTCTATGGGGGGTATTATAGATCTGTGGGGGGTATTATAGATCTGTGAGGGGGGTATTATGTCTCTATGGGGGGTATTATAGATCTGTGGGGGGGTATTATGTCTCTATGGGGGGTATTATAGATCTGTGGGGGGTATTATAGATCTGTGGGGGGGTATTATAGATCTGTGGGGGGTATTATACCTCTATGGGGGGTATTATAGATCTGTGGGGGGTATTATAGATCTGTGAGGGGGGTATTATGTCTCTATGGGGGGTATTATAGATCTGTGGGGGGGTATTATGTCTCTATGGGGGGTATTATGGATCTGTGGGGGGTATTATAGATCTGTGGGGGGGTATTATAGATCTGTGGGGGGATATTATGTCTCTATGGGGGGTATTATAGATCTGTGGGGGGTATTATGTCTCTATGGGGGGTATTATAGATCTGTGGGGGGATATTATGTCTCTATGGGGGGTATTATAGATCTGTGGGGGGGTATTATGTCTCTATGGGGGGTATTATGGATCTGTGGGGGGGTATTATGTCTCTATGGGGGGTATTATAGATCTGTGGGGGGTATTATGTCTCTATGGGGGGTATTATAGATCTGTGGGGGGGTATTATGTCTCTATGGGGGGTATTATAGATCTGTGGGGGGGTATTATGTCTCTATGGGGGGTATTATGGATCTGTGGGGGGTATTATGTCTCTATGGGGGGTATTATAGATCTGTGGGGGGGTATTATGTCTCTATGGGGGGTATTATAGATCTGTGGGGGGTATTATGTCTCTATGGGGGGTATTATAGATCTGTGGGGGGATATTATGTCTCTATGGGGGGTATTATAGATCTGTGGGGGGGTATTATGTCTCTATGGGGGGTATTATAGATCTGTGGGGGGTATTATGTCTCTATGGGGGGTATTATAGATCTGTGGGGGGGTATTATGTCTCTATGGGGGTATTATGGATCTGTGGGGGGATATTATGTCTCTATGGGGGGTATTATGTCTCTATGGGGGGTATTATGTCTCTATGGGGGGTATTATAGATCTGTGGGGGGTATTATGTCTCTATGGGGGGTATTATAGATCTGTGGGGGGATATTATGTCTCTATGGGGGGTATTATGTCTCTATGGGGGGTATTATGTCTCTATGGGGGGTATTATAGATCTGTGGGGGGGTATTATGTCTCTATGGGGGTATTATGGATCTGTGGGGGGGTATTATGTCTCTATGGGGGGTATTATAGATCTGTGGGGGGTATTATAGATCTGTGGGGGGGTATTATGTCTCTATGGGGGGTATTATAGATCTGTGGGGGGATATTATAGATCTGTGGGGGGATATTATAGCTCTATGGGGGGTATTATGTCTCTATGGGGGGTATTATAGATCTGTGGGGGGGTATTATGTCTCTATGGGGGGTATTATGGATCAGTGGGGGGGTATTATGGATCCGTGGGGGGTATTATGGATCTGTGGGGGGTATTATTGATCTGTGGGGGGTATTATGGCTCTATGGGGGGTATTATGGATCTGTGGGGGGGTATTATGTCTCTATGGGGGGTATTATAGATCTGTGGGGGGGTATTATGTCTCTATGGGGGGTATTATAGATCTGTGGGGGGGTATTATGTCTCTATGGGGGGTATTATAGATCTGTGGGGGGTATTATGGATCTGTGGGGGGATATTATAGATCTGTGGGGGGTATTATGGATCTGTGGGGGGTATTATAGATCTGTGGGGGGTATTATGGATCTGTGGGGGGTATTATGGATCTGTGGGGGGATATTAGCCCATGTCGTGTCGGCCTCCATATTACATGAGCCCTACCCTAATGAAGTTCTCCATGTCCAGGGAAGCTATAGATGATTACAGATGTAGGTTAGGCCCATAAGGACACGTCTCAGTATACGCCATGTTTCATCCAACCTGTTACTATTACGTCCATCCCTGTATAGCGGATTTCTCTTTGTTAATGTTTTACACTATAATAAAAGCTTCTTCTCCATCGGACTCATTATAAGAAATCGTTCCCTTTATCCCAGGTTTACGTACACGCTGGGAGAAGGGATGTGGCTTCCCCTCAGCAAGAGCTTCGTCATCCCCCCGGCCGAGCTGGCCATCAATCCATCGGCCAAGTGTAAGACGGACATGAGTGTTATGGAGGACGCCGTGGAGGTCAGGTGAGTGCGAGGGGGGGGGGTCCACCGGGGAAAAGACCTAGTGTCACCCAGCGCCCCTCCCCCACTCTGATTAATGTGGCCGCCTGATTCTCCTGCTATATATAGTATATAGATGGATATATGCCGCCTCTAATAGGCCGTCATGTACAGAGGCTTCTCCTGGTGTATATAGTATATAGATGCATCTCACAGGCTGTCACCATGTACAGAGGCTTCTCCTGGTGTATATAGTATATAGATGCATCTCATAGGCCGTCACCATGTACAGAGGCTTCTCCCTGTGTATATAGTATATAGATGCATCTAATAGGCCGTCACCATGTACAGGGGCTTCTCCCTGTGTATATAGTATATAGATGCATCCCATAGGCCGTCACCATGTACAGAGGCTTCTCCTGGTATATATAGTATATAGATGCATCCCATAGGCCGTCACCATGTACAGAGGCTTCTCCTGGTGTATATATAGTATATAGATGCATCCCATAGGCCGTCACCATGTACAGAGGCTTCTCCTGGTGTATATATAGTATATAGATGCATCCCATAGGCCGTCACCATGTACAGAGGCTTCTCCTGGTGTATATATAGTATATAGATGCATCTCATAGGCCGTCACCATGTACAGAGGCTTCTCCTGGTGTATATAGTATATAGATGCATCTCATAGGCCGTCACCATGTACAGAGGCTTCTCCTGGTGTATATATAGTATATAGATGCATCTCATAGGCCGTCACCATGTACAGAGGCTTCTCCTGGTGTATATATAGTATATAGATGCATCTCATAGGCTGTCACCATGTACAGAGGCTTCTCCTGGTGTATATATAGTATATAGATGCATCTCATAGGCCGTCACCATGTACAGAGGCTTCTCCTGGTGTATATAGTATATAGATGCATCTCATAGGCCGTCACCATGTACAGAGGCTTCTCCTGGTGTATATATAGTATATAGATGCATCTCATAGGCCGTCACCATGTACAGAGGCTTCTCCTGGTGTATATAGTATATAGATGCATCTCATAGGCCGTCACCATGTACAGAGGCTTCTCCTGGTGTATATATAGTATATAGATGCATCTCATAGGCCGTCACCATGTACAGAGGCTTCTCCTGGTGTATATATAGTATATAGATGCATCTCATAGGCCATCACCATGTACAGAGGCTTCTCCTGGTGTATATATAGTATATAGATGCATCTCATAGGCCGTCACCATGTACAGAGGCTTCTCCTGGTGTATATATAGTATATAGATGCATCTCATAGGCCGTCACCATGTACAGAGGCTTCTCCTGGTGTATATATAGTATATAGATGCATCTCATAGGCCGTCACCATGTACAGAGGCTTCTCCTGGTGTATATAGTATATAGATGCATCTCATAGGCCGTCACCATGTACAGAGGCTTCTCCTGGTATATATATAGTATATAGATGCATCTCATAGGCCGTCACCATGTACAGAGGCTTCTCCTGGTATATATAGTATATAGATGCATCTCATAGGCCGTCACCATGTACAGAGGCTTCTCCTGGTGTATATATAGTATATAGATGCATCTCATAGGCCGTCACCATGTACAGAGGCTTCTCCTGGTGTATATAGTATATAGATGCATCTCATAGGCCATCACCATGTACAGAGGCTTCTCCTGGTATATATAGTATATAGATGCATCTCATAGGCCGTCACCATGTACAGAGGCTTCTCCTGGTATATATAGTATATAGATGCATCTCATAGGCCATCACCATGTACAGAGGCTTCTCCTGGTGTATATATAGTATATAGATGCATCTCATAGGCCGTCACCATGTACAGAGGCTTCTCCTGGTGTATATAGTATATAGATGCATCTCATAGGCCGTCACCATGTACAGAGGCTTCTCCTGGTGTATATATAGTATATAGATGCATCTCATAGGCTGTCACCATGTACAGAGGCTTCTCCTGGTGTATATAGTATATAGATGCATCTCATAGGCCGTCACCATGTACAGAGGCTTCTCCTGGTGTATATAGTATATAGATGCATCTCATAGGCCGTCACCATGTACAGAGGCTTCTCCTGGTATATATAGTATATAGATGCATCTCATAGGCCGTCACCATGTACAGAGGCTTCTCCTGGTGTATATAGTATATAGATGCATCTCATAGGCCGTCACCATGTACAGAGGCTTCTCCTGGTGTATATAGTATATAGATGCATCTCATAGGCCGTCACCATGTACAGAGGCTTCTCCTGGTGTATATAGTATATAGATGCATCTCATAGGCCGTCACCATGTACAGAGGCTTCTCCTGGTGTATATATAGTATATAGATGCATCTCATAGGCCGTCACCATGTACAGAGGCTCCTTTGGTGATTTGTAGGTTCTCACGATCTCTCCCTTTTTTGCCTCCGTCCCTCCCTCTCTCTTTCGATCTTTTGCCCCCGTCCCGACCTCCTTCTTGCCCCTTGCACTGATTTGCAGCCTTTCTTTCGAGCTTTCCTTGATTTGATGGATTTCCTCCCTGTCTCTTCCTCTCTATCCTCCCGCTCCGGCCTCCCTCCCTATTCTTTGCTTCGCCCGCAGAGAGGAGCTCATGACCTCCTCCTCATTCGATAACCTGGAGATTCTTCTCGACTCCTTCGGACCGGTGCGGGATTGCTCCAAAGGGAACGGCGGCTGCAGCAAGAATTTCCGCTGTGTTTCTGACCGCAAACTGGACTCCAGCGGCTGTGTGGTGAGTACGGCCTAAAACGGCCGCTCTAATATAGCGCCATCTTCTGGAAGACAATGTATTATTCTTCTATGATGTATTGTTCTCCTATATTGTATTGTTCTCCTATGATGTATTGTTCTCCTATATTGTATTGTTCTCCTATGATGTATTGTTCTATGATGATCTGACAATAGGCAGGCACTGACTTACATACAGAATATCTTCGTACTTTCTTCTCCCACAAGACTTTTTTCCAGAACAAGCAGCAGTCTGTTCTGCTGCCAGAGGATGTTATTATGGCTATTGCACCTGAGAAGAGACTTAAAGGCGTTATACAGGGTTAGAAAAAACACAGTTTTTGCAAAAGCAGCGCCCACCGTGTCTTAAGGTTGTGTGCGGTATTACAGGTCACCTCCATTCACTTCCATAGAACTGAGCTGCAAACCCCACACTCAACCTGGGGACAGGGGGGGCTGCTGTTTCTTGAAGAAGGCGGACATGTTTCTCTAGTCCTGGAGATCCCCTTTAAGCGTGCGGTATACTTTGGCTGCCTGTTGTTTCGGGTGCCGCATATAAACAGTATACAGGGAACATAGTCATAGTTTAAGATAAGTTTTGACACATTGAAATGCATGGATCTCGTTGGTGTATACTGTGGTATACAGAGGCCTACCAGCCAGCTTTCCAGTGTATGCCACAATGGTTGATTCAGATTTGAAAAGTCTGACTTGTAATTCCAGACACAGCCCATGGACAATGGTGGCGCTGATTCAGGAAAAGAAAATGACCATTTTCTCTCATAGAGACAAGTCATTTAAAGGGAGCCCCACCCCTCCCCCGGCGCGTCTGTGTTAGTAAATCCCTGTATTCCCCATAAAATAACAATCCTGGGTCCCCTCCTCTTATAGCTGGGGGATGGGCTGCTCCTCTGTTATTCCTTCTAGAAATCTATAACCAGCTGGTAACACCCACTTGCTTATTGGGTCATAGA
Organism: Dendropsophus ebraccatus; assembly: GCF_027789765.1. Lineage (NCBI taxonomy): Eukaryota > Metazoa > Chordata > Amphibia > Anura > Hylidae > Dendropsophus > Dendropsophus ebraccatus. The sequence goes on along the minus strand of NC_091461.1, from coordinate 124,944,909 downwards.
TTTCTAGTAGGAAAAAGGCACATCACATATCACATATCACACATTACATGTCACATATCACACATCACATATAACACATCACATATTACACACACATCACATATCACACCTCACATATCACATATCACACCTCACATATTACACCTCACATATCACATATTACATGTCACATATCACACATCACATATCACACATCACATATCACACCTCACATATTACACACACATCACATATCACACCTCACATATCACATATCACACCTCACATATCACATATTACATGTCACATATCACACATCACATATCACACATCACACATCACATATCACACATCACATATCACACCTCACATATCACACATTACATGTCACATATCACACATTACATGTCACATATCACACATCACATATCACACATTACATGTCACATATCACACATCACATATCACACATTACATGTCACATATCACACATCACATATAACACATCACATATTACACACACATCACATATCACACCTCACATATCACATATCACACCTCACATATCACATATTACATGTCACATATCACACATCACATATCACACCTCACATATCACACCTCACATATCACACATTACATGTCACATATCACACCTCACATATCACACATTACATGTCACATATCACACATCACATATCACACATTACATGTCACATATCACACATCACATATCACACATTACATGTCACATATCACACCTCACATATCACACATTACATGTCATATATCACACATTACATGTCACATATCAAATCTCACATATCACACATTACATGTCACATATCACACATCACATATCACACCTCACATATCACACATTACATGTCACATATCACACATCACATATCACACATCACATATCACACCTTACATATCACACATTACATGTCACATATCACATATCACACATTACATGTCACATATCACACCTCACATATCACACATCACATGTCACATATCACACATCATATATCACATGCCACACATCACATATCACACTTCACATATCACACCTCACATATCACACCTCACATATCACGTATTACACATCACATATCACACATTACATGTCACATATTACACCTCTCATCACATATCACACCTCACATATCACACTTCACATATCACACCTCACATATCACACCTCACATATCACACATTACATGTCACATATCACGTATTACACATCACACCTCTCATCACATATCACACCTCACATATCACACTTCACATATCACACCTCACATATCACACATTACATGTCACATATCACACCTCTCATCACATATCACACCTCACATATCACACCTCACATATCAGACATCCTCCAGCTATAAGAAGAGGTGACCCAGGATTGTTAGGAGGGGGACCTGTTACTTTTTATGACCTATGAATGTTTTCCCCTTTAAGTCTCCTCATATAGCGGTATACAATGGCATCTCCTATGTGGAGTAGCCCCCCTGTATAGCAGGATGCGGAGGCTGGCCCTCTCTAGTCTATGGATACAATAGGAGGGATACGGGGAGATGTAGGGGGTCTCCTATAGTTATTGATCAGCGGGTTCTGTCCAGTCTGAGCGGATGAGACGGCAGCAGAAGTAGTAAATATGTTGCACCCTGCAGCCGCTTCACCTTGCTGAACCTTGTTGGTGCCGGATTGGGACGGGGGATTTGCATTTCAAAGTTATCCGAAAATGTTTTATTGTTGAAGAGAGGAGATGAATGGGGGAGACATGAAAGCCCCTGGTGTCCCTGTGATCTTCCTCCTCTGTACATCACAATGCTCCATCCTGCATCAAGGCTGCAAACCTTTCAGGACTGTATAGGATTCATCTGCAGCTAAATCACATTCATTGTCTCTTACTGCTCCATCTCATCTGTTCCAGCACACGTAATACCGAGAACGGCGGCGCCACACTATCTCTACTAGAGATGAGCCAGTAGTAAAATATTCACATTTTCAAATATCGAGTCGAGTAGACCCCGATACTCAACTATTCGATCTAATATCAAATCCCATTAAAGTCTATGGGAGAAAAATGCTTGTTTCTAGGAAACCAAAATCCAACCACTTGGAGGTCACCAAGTCCACCATGAGACCTCAGAAAATGATGCCAACACCTCTGGATGCAGCAGGGACAGCAGGGGAAGCATGCCTGGCTGCATCTAACCAACTGGGACAGCAGGGGAAGCGTGCCTGGCTGCATCTAACCAACTGGGACAGCAGGGGAAGCGTGCCTGGCTGCATCTAACCAACTGGGACAGCAGGGGAAGCATGCCTGGCTGCATCTAACCATCTGGGACAGCAGGGGAAGCGTGCCTGGCTGCATCTAACCAACTGGGACAGCAGGGGAAGCATGCCTGGCTGCATCTAACCAACTGGGACAGCAGGGGAAGCATGCCTGGCTGCATCTAACCAACTGGGACAGCAGGGGAAGCATGCCTGGCTGCATCTAACCAACTGGGACAGCAGGGGAATCATGCCTGGCTGCATTTAACCAACTGGGACAGCAGGGGAAGCGTGCCTGGCTGCATCTAACCAACTGGGACAGCCGGGGAAGCATGCCTGGCTGCATTTAACCAACTGGGACAGCAGGGGAAGCGTGCCTGGCTGCATCTAACACGCCTAAGTCGCAGCATTACGCCACTATCACAGCTTCCCAACTATAGACTCCACTATCACAGCCTCTCAGCTATACACTCCAAACACAATATAACCTCTATGAAACGTGGGAAAATAGACCAGGAAACCTTTTTCCCCTACATTATCAGGGACAGAAAGTCAAATTTTCAGCAAAAGAAACATTTTCATGCACCCCTTTAAATCACATTGCCTACGACAACTACAGATGGGGGGGGGGGGGTGTAAATCACACAGCACCCCCGCTAACTGTTATTGTGTGTGTGTGATGTGGTCAGACACGTTCTACACATAAAGGGGTGCGGTTCTCATGCAAACCATGTAAAAACTGAAATTGAGGCCCGTCAGTGAGGTGAGCCCTCCAAAAATCCTTGGAGTTACAGGAGAACTGATAACAATACAGTCTTCTTAAGAGACCATGGAATTTGAATGTTCACACTTTAAATCCTTTCAAGAGTATCTAAGAGAGGGCCAATTTAAATTGAATTTGATGGAAAACCCACCCATTACTACCGCCTCTACCAACCTGATTGTATCCTGCCTGCTAAACAGTGACTTCTATCACCTAAAATCTTATAGAAAAAAAAAATTAGCAGGCCCTTGAGGTGAGTCCTCCAAAAATTGATTTTGTGGCCCTTGGGGTAAGTCCTCAAACAGTCCTATTAGATTTGATTTAACAAATAAAAGTTTAAGTTAATTTGAAATCAAGTGGCCTTTACTGACCTGCCGGCTTCTGCCTTGGGGAGAGGACACCCCCAACAAGTTTGTATCCAGAGATAAAATGGTTTGAAATGAACAACACAAGGATCCTACTAAAATAGCAAGATTCTGATTGAAAGTTGAAATGGCAAGTTTTTGCCCCACACAAGTTTTTGCCCTTACAAGGGCTTTTGGGAGTCTCTCCTGCCTAAAATCACCTAATAACTATCTCACTCTGCTACACACTGTCTCCCTCTCTAGCTACAGGTAGCATCTAATAACGAATCTCAAATCCACTATTCTATGCATGGCCCTTGAAATGAGGCCTATAAAAATTAGCTTGAGGCATTTGAGTTGAGCCCTCCAAAAATAAGCTTGAGGCACTTGAGGTGAGCCTTCTAAAAGTAGAGTTAGAGGTGTGGGGATTAGTTCAAATGGCAATAGAAAAGTATCTCTCCATATGCAGTTTAGCCAAATATTTTATAAGGCAATGGAAATCCAGCCTAGAATTCGTGGGAGCAGTCTTCCCACCAAGCACTAAGACTGCTCTAGTGAAAGACTGGCCCTGATCAGCTGCGCAAACAGCCATATTATTATTATTATTATTATTATTATTTTAAGTGTCAGTAACCTAGTTTTACTGACAAAAGCTACTGATTCACTT